>NW_027195879.1:0-126562 GCF_038502225.1 Cherax quadricarinatus | reverse complement strand
TAAAGCTCATGGGGCAGGGAGAGAGAGGACCTAGTAGCAATCAGTGAAGAGGCGGGGCCAGGAGCTATGACTCGACCCCTGCAACCACAAATAGGTGAGTACAAATAGGTGAGTACAAATAGGTGAGTACACACACACACACACACACACACACACACACACACACACACACACACACACACACACACACACACACACACACACACACACACACATACACACACACACACACACACACACAGACACACATACACACACACACACACACACACACAGACACACACACACACACACACACACACACACACACACACACACACACACACACACACACACACACACACACACACACACACACACACACACACACATACACACACACACACACATACACACACACACACATACACACACACACACTCACACACACACACACACACACACACACACACATACACACACGCACACACACACACAGATGAGTCACAATGATGATAGGAAGTTTTACTTCAGTCACAAAGTTGTCAGGAAGTGAAATGTTTTTGAAAGCTATTTGGTGGAGGAAGGATCCATACATTGCTTTCAGAAGAGGTATGACAAACCTCATGGAGCCGAGAGAGAGTTGACCTAGTAGCAACCAGTGAAGAGGCGGTGCCAGGAGCTACGACTCGGCCCCTGCAATCACAATTAGGTGAGTACACTCACACATAGCCTGGTGGAGGAACTGAAAGTGCTGAAGTGGAATATAGAGGCAAGGACTGATAGGAACAAGGTGCTGGGTGCAGAAACGAGAGCAGATAGTGTAAGGAGATTGAAGGAGGTGAAATAGCAAGGAAGTCCCTTGAGGAAACGAAATCAGGCCACCAGGACGTCTTTGAGACGATAAAGAAAACAACCAAGGAGATACACAGGGAAATGAAATGGGATGAGGAAGGGGAGAGGTCACTCATTTCTCATGGGCTCAATGAGGCAGAAGGAAAGACCTATGAAGAAAAAAAGACAGGGGAAGATAAAAGAGATTGAGAGCATCATCATAGTAAAAGGAGAGGACATAACCCAACTGACAGATCTTAAGAGACTTGGGAAGTACCCTATGGGAAAAGAAACACCCAATCAAATTGACATTCAAAACACAAATAATACAAAACAAGACCCAGCAGAGGAAACCACTGTTGAGCATTCCCAAAATTACCGGTTTCTGATGCTCTACCACTCCACAACAAAAATATGTCATGTGAGGTAACTGTCCTAACTTACCTGGGAATTAGCATGGGGTGTTACCGAGACCATGGCTTGCTGTATTATTTTGGAATCTCAGGTTAAAGTGTTGAAAAAGGAGGTTCTGCTTCTTCAGGAGGAAAATGGGAGGCTGAAGCTTCACCTAGATGGGTTTGGGAGTGAGTGCGAGATGGTGCTGGTAAAGAAAAAAGGGTACCAGCAATGAGTTAAAGAGTTGCAGCCGCTTTAAGTGACAAGTGGTTTACAATTCAGGAAGATAAAGAAGTTGTGAAGGTAGGAAATCGATTCTCTGTTCTCCAGGATGAGTGTACTTCAGTGGTTTGTGAGGTTAAAGGTACCACTGACTTTCCTGATATTCAAGGTAAGAATATTCAAGTTGTGGGAGACTCTCATGTAAGATATATGGACCATTGTAACAGATACGAAGGTCAGAGGGTGTGCCTTCCAGGAGCTGGTGTTGTTGACATAGTCAGCAGGTTGGATAACATTATGTCAGGTAATGAGAACAAGCCCATTATCCGTCTTAGTGCTGGTGGAAATATCACCAGGAAGGGCAGGAGACAGGAGCTGCTGAATAAGTACAGGTTGGCCATAGAAGTACTCATGTCTGAAGGAGGGATCCAAATCATA
The DNA here is from genome assembly GCF_038502225.1 of Cherax quadricarinatus. Lineage (NCBI taxonomy): Eukaryota > Metazoa > Arthropoda > Malacostraca > Decapoda > Parastacidae > Cherax > Cherax quadricarinatus. The sequence continues at coordinate 124,693 of NW_027195879.1, read as the reverse complement.
TGTAGAATCTTGCCTTGAAAGGGAATGGGCAATGAATGGATGTCTAGGCCAAGATGTATAAATTGCTGGCTAGATAGGTACTGCAAGGAACTTTCAATCTCATTCATTGATAACTGTGACAAATTCTATGGCAAACATGATATGTATGCAAGGGATGGGGTTCATCTCCCTGGGGTTGGAGTGGTTCCATTAGCCAATTGGATTGAGGGGGTTATTGATTACTTGTCTATGAATTTAAACTGATAGATTATAGAAGTATGAGGGTTTGTGGGAAACAATTAGGTTGCAATACGGTGATTGAAAATAGCAGATATTACCAGGATACCTCAGGGATATGTTTAAAAGACAATATTCAAAATAAAGTTGCTAGTAAAGGGAAAGCAATTGCTCAAATAAGAGAGATAGAAGAGGGCAATGAGTGACTAGCTCCCTTAATGTGTACTATACAAATAGTAGGAGTCTAAGATATTAGATGAGCTATGATTACTTTCAAGTGTAGGTAATATAGCTATTATTACTATAACAAAGACCTGGTTCAACTTGAACAAGAAATGCCTTCTGAATGCAACATACAGGGTTATAAACTATTCCACACCAATATGGGCGACAGGTAGAATGGTGGAGTGGCGATGTATGTCAGAGATAATTTAACTTGTGTTACAAAAGACATAAGATTAGAAACATCGGACAAAGAATCTGTTTGGCTTCAGTTTCTCGTGAAAAATTAACTTTGAGTGTGATTTATAGGCACCCAAACCTTGATAGGGAGTGAGTTAGGCTGCCATTGGGCGAAATTCATAAGGCGAATAATATGAAAATGTGGTGTTAATGGGAGATTTTAACTTTAGACAAATTGATTGGAACGATTTTCAGGGAATCTTGAGTCTAGTGACTTTCTTGATACGGTTCATGATTGCTTTTTAAAACTGTTTGTGACAGAATCAACTAGAGGAAACAACCTGCTTGACTTGGTTCTTGCCAACAAAGAATCACTAGTTAATAATCTTAAGATTAATGATGAGCTTGGGGAAAGTGATCACAAATCACTTAGTTTCGATATATCATGGAATTACCCAGATAACTGCAATCAAATCTATGTCCCAGACTTTCACTTGGCCAACTTCATGGGACTGAGAAATTAATTGGGTGAGCTAAATTGGGATGACCTGAATATGGGTCGTGTAGCTGGTGTTGGTTGCCATATTTCAGAGCTTAGTGCTAGCTACCTAGACAACTTTTGTTCCGAGTAGGGAAATTAGATCTAGCAAAAATAATCCCAAATGGATAAATAACAGATTAAAACATCTCACTGTTCAAAAGAGAGGCATATATAGGCGCATCAAAAGAAGGGATGGGCAGTTAAGAAATCAGTACAATAAATTTAAAGAAATAAATAAAATAATAAGAAAAGCATAAAACGGATTATGAGGCTAAAGGGAGCCGAAGACTAACCCAAAAGAGTTCTTTCAGGTATACAGAAGTAAGATTAGGGACAAGATAAGCCCACTTAAGAGTAACTCAGGTCAGATCACTGACAGTGATAAGGAAATGCGTGAACTTTTCAAAACCTACTTCCTCTAGAAAATTCCAAAAATAATAAATTATGTTGAACATGATGATAATAAACTTTGCACTGCTTAGGTAACTAGTGACATGGTTCTCTGAAAATAAAAAAATTAAAACCTAACAAATCCCCAGTCCCTGATGAACTGTTAGCGAGGGTTTTAAAGGAATGTAAAGAGGAACCAGTGGCTAATATTTTCAATATGTCACTACAAACTTGTCTGGCATAGTGCCAGAGTGGAAAATGGTAAGTGTAATACCTATTTACAAGGCAGGTGAGAGGTCCTATGGTTCGAACTATAGACCAATAAGCCTTAAATGAATCTCAACACGGTTTTACTAAGGGGCGTTTCTGTCTTGTGAATTTACTAATTTTTTTTGCTTAGGTGTTTGACGAGGTAGATCATGGTAATGAATATGATATTGTGTATATGGACTTCAGTAAGGCTTTCGATAGAGTTCTACTTTAGAGACTTTTGAGGAAACTTAAGGCACACGGAATAGTAGAAGAAATATTTCCCTGGGTAGAGGCATGACTGACAAATAGGCAGGATGGGGCACGTCACAGGGTCAGTGTTGGGCCCCTTGTTATTCACAATTTACATAAACGATATAGATGAAGGAATAAATAGTGACATAAGCAAATTTACTAATGACACCAAAGCAGGCCGTCCACTTCATTCTATTGAGGACATTAGAGCACTCCAGGATGATTTGAATAGACTGATGCAGTTGTCGGAGAAATGGCAGATGCAGTTTAATATTGACAAATGCAAAATTCTAAATGTTGGACAGTTAAATAACCATGCCACATATAAACTAAATAATGTAGATCTTAATACTACTGATTGCGAAAAGAATTTAGGAGTTCTTGTTAGCAGTAATCTGAAACCAAGACAACAATGCATTAGTGTTCGCAATAAAGCTTGCAGAATTCTTTCTTGGCTTCATATCTAGAAGTATAAATAACAGAAGTCCTCGGGTTGTTCTTCAACTCTATATATCCTTGGTTAGGCCTCATTTAGATTATGCTGCTCAGTTTTGTTCACTGTATTACAGAATGGATGTAAATGCTCTGGAAAACATACAGAGGAGGAGGAAGACAAAGTTGATCCCATTTATTAGAAATCTTCCTTATGAGGATAGACTGAGGATTCTGAATTTGCTCTCTCCAGAGAGGTATAAAATTATGGGGGATGTGATTGAAGTGAATAAATGGAAAACAGGAATAAATAAAGGGGATGTAAACAGCGTGCTGAAAATATCCAACAAAGACAGGATTCGCAGCAATTGTTTCAAGTTGGAAAAGTTCAGATTCAGGAGGGACATAGGAAAGCAGTGGTTTGATAAAAGAGTTGTGGATGAGTGGAACAAACTCCCGAGTACCGTCATAGAAGCTAAGACTTTGTGTAGTTTTAAAAATAGGTTAGATAAATACATGAGTGGGTGTGGGTGGGTGTGAGTTGGACCTGACTATCTTGTGCTACCAGGTCTGGTGCAATGCTCCTTCCTTAAGTGGAAGTGACCTGACTAGGTGGTCATTGTTCTAGGCAGGGGGGTAGCATGGACCTGCTTAGCATGGGTCAGTAGGCCTGTTGCAATGTTCCTTCTTTCTTATGTTCTTATGTTCCTGTCTTACGAATTTACTAACTTTCTTCAGTAAGGTATTTGAGAAGGTAGATCATGGTATTGAATATGATGTTGTGTATATGGACTTCAGAAAGGCTTTCGATGGAATTCCTCGTCAGAGGCTATTGAGGAAACTTAAAGCACACAGAAAAGGTGGAAAAAAAATTTCCCGGGTAGTGGCATGGTTGACAAATAGGCAGCAAAGAGTTTGCATAAATGGGGAGAAATCAGAATGGGGGCATGTTACAAGCGGTGTTCCACAAGGGTCGGTGTTGGGCCCCTTGTTGTTCACAATCTGCATAAACGACATATTGTTGAATTAGACACATGTGCAACTCTTGGGTATCTTTATTGAGGAAACGTTTCGCCACACAGTGGCTTCATCAGTCCATACAAAGGAGAAACTTGAAGAACAGGAGGAGAATGAGGTAATCAGCCCCTCAGCCTTGAGTCGATGTGGTCAGTCCACATAGTGGCTTCATCAGTCCATACAAAGGAGAAACTTGAAGAACAGGAGGAGAATGAGGTAATCAGTCCCTCAGCCTTGAGTCGATGTGGTTAGTCCATCAATATTCAATATTGATGGAATGACCACATCGACTCAAGGCTGAGGGACTGATTACCTCACTCTTCTCCTGTTCTTCAAGTTTCTCCTTTGTATGGACTGATGAAGCCACTGTGTGGCGAAACGTTTCCTCAATAAAGATACCCAGGAGTTGCACATGTGTCTAATTCAACAACATGTCGGTTCTCTGAACCATTCATCTACAATAAACGACATATGAAAGTTAAGACACATGTGCAACATCTGGATATCTTTATTGTAGACGTTTCGCCATCCAGTGGCTTTATCAATACAGATTCTAGGACATAATAGGAAGACAGTAGAACTATATACAAAAGATGAGGTAATCAGTCCCTCGGCCTTGGAGTTAGTGTTCACAGCATTTTATACCTTTCTTGCACAACTTGTCAGACACTGCAACATCATGGAATCTTGGTTCAGAGGACATCTACAAGACCTTCTTCACGGCTGCTGCAACTAACCCATCTCTTTGGGAAGGACCTAGTTCCACTGGGGAATCCCGCCTACCAGTGACTATGCCCTCGTCTGCTGCCCGTCCCTATCCACTGACGCCTATATAACCGCCAGTCTTCTTGCCTTTGCTCCAGATTCCCCTACACCACGATGCTGTGAACACTAACTCCAAGGCCGAGGGACTGATTACCTCATCTTTTGGAAATATAAACACATATGCAGTATAATGTGATCCTTTATTGACTACGTTTCGCCCACACAGTGGGCTTTTTCAAGTCACAAACAGAACTACCTGGGGTGGAAGGAACGCGAGTATTTATAGTCAGGTTCAGAATGCTGAGGTCAGGTGGAGAATGCTGCATCTGATGATGTACCGAGTGGGGTTATAGAGTCTAAAATCTTGGGTAGCTTGGAAAGGAGATTGGATAAGTTTGTGAGCAGACCTTCTACAGTGTTCTTATGTAGGATAGCGATGAAGAAGTTTCTTGGCAAGTGGTTCAGCTATGTTATAGAAGCCACTATTCTGGTTGAAGTTGTCGGATATAGAAATAAGTGATGATTCAAGGATTCTTCGGTATTGAGTGTTGTCTTCTGTGGCGATAAGTCTTGAGTTTCTGTAGTTTATCAAGTGGTTGTGTGAATTACGGTGTTGTACGCAGGCATTCCTTGTGTCGTCAGACCTGCTTGCATATTGGTGTTCTGAAATACGTTGTTAGGTAAGACACATATGCAACAGTTAGGTATCTTTATTTCGAATCGTTTCGCCTACGCAGTAGGCTTCTTCAGTCGAGTACAGAAAAGTTGATAGAAGCAGAAGATACTTGAAGACGATGTAATCAGTCCATCACCCTTAAAGTTTTGAGGTGGTCAGTCCCTCAGTCTGGAGAAGAGCATTGTTCCATAGTATGAAACAATATGGAGATGAAGTGACAGGATGGAGCCTTATATAGCGCCAAGAGGTGAGACGTAGGTCAACTAGAAGAGGTAAGAACTCAGATGTTGGGAGGTCAGGTCCCTCTCAAATCCAGCCGTTCTCACTAGTAGAGGTTGTCGAAGTTGACTGCAGGTCTGTACCAAGATACCCTTGTGTTGCAGTGTCTGACAGATTGAACATTAAAATGGTATAAAATACCGACAGGTTGTTAGGTAAGACACATATGCAACAGTTAGGTATCTTTATTTCGAAACGTTTCGCCTACGCAGTAGGCTTCTTCAGTCGAGTACAGAAAAGTTGATAGAAGCAGAAGATACTTGAAGACGATGTAATCAGTCCATCACCCTTAAAGTTTTGAGGTGGTCAGTCCCTCAGTCTGACATCAGTCCCAACATCTGAGTTCTTACCTTTTCTAGTGACCTAAGTCTCACCTCTTGGCGCTATATAAGGCTCCATCCTGTCACTTCATCTCCACATTGTTTCATACTATGGAACAATGCTCTTCACCAGACTGAGGGACTGACCACCTCAAAATTTTAAGGGTGATGGACTGATTACATCGTCTTCAAGTATCTTCTGCTTCTATCAACTTTTCTGTACTCGACTGAAGAAGCCTACTGCGTAGGCGAAACGTTTCGAAATAAAGATACCTAACTGTTGCATATGTGTCTTACCTAACAACCTGTCGGTATTTTATACCATTTTAATGTTCAATCTGAAATACGTGTTTGGAGGTCCCTTGATGTTTCGCCCACGCATAACTTGTTGCAGTCATTACAAGGGATTATGTATACCCCTGCAGAGGGTGGAAGCTTGTCCTGTCTATCACTGGTAATGTCCTTGATGGTCGTGGTTGTGGAGGTAGATACTTGAAATGAGGTATTGGAAAAGATGTTGGAAACGTGTTTGGCAATGGAGTTGGAGGGGAGGACTATGTATCTCTTCTCGGCAGTGTCTTCTCTGGGTGTGTTGAAGATGTTCAATGCCCGTCGTCTGCAGTCTCTGATGAAGTGACGAGGATAGTGGAGTTTAGAAAATACTTGTTCAATCATCGTGCATTCTTCTTCAAGAAACTCATTACTGCAGATTCTGAGTGCACGCAGGAAGAAGCCTATAATTACACCACGTTTGGTTTTGGTGTCGTGGTGAGAGTAAAAGTGGAGAAGATCGTTTTGGTTGGAGGGTTTTCGATAGACTTTAAAACGAAGTTCGTGGTCAGCTTTGCAAAGCAGAACATCAAGGAAAGGAAGAGTGTTGTCGACTTCTTCTTCAAGTGTGAACTGGATTGAAGGCTCGACCTGGTTGAGCTTGTCTTGGAGAGCTTTAACATTGAAGCGTTTAGGAGTTATGAGGAGAATGTCGTCAACATAACGGAGCCAGGTGACAGACGAAGGAATAATGGTGGAGAAACGTTCGGCTTCTAGATGTTCCATGTATAGGTTCGCCAGGACTGCACTGAGTGGCGAACCCATGGGTAGTCCAAAAGTCTGCTGAAAGAGGTGATTTTCGAAAGAGAAACACGTAAAGCCAACACATAGTTCAACAAGGTCGATGAAATCGCTGGCTGGAATGGGAAGATCAAGTGAATCGTCAATTTTCCTGCGCAAGAGATCGATGGCTTGTGTAGTAGGTACTTTGGTGAATAGGGAAGTCACGTCAAGGCTGGAAAGTTTCTTGTTCCTGATGTTGATGTTGCGAATGCAATTGAGAAGATCACCTGAGTGTTTGAGATGTGCTGGACTGATAGTGCCCAAGAGTTTAGAGAGGTGTTTTGCGAGAATTCCTGAGAGCTGGTGGGGAGCACTGCCTATTCCCGAGGATACGGGCCTCAGTGGGATACCTGGCTTGTGAGTTTTTGGCAGGCCGTACATCCTGGCAGGTCTGGGGTTGTAGATGAATGGTTCAGAGAACCGACATGTTGATAAATTAGACACATGTGCAACTCTTGGGTATCTTTATTGAGGAAACGTTTCGCCACACAGTGGCTTCATCAGTCCATACAAAGGAGAATCTTGAAGAATAGGAGGAGAATGAGGTAATCAGTCCCTCAACCTTGAGTCGATGTGGTGAGTCCATCAATCTTGAATAGAATGAATTCAAGATTGATGGACTGACCACATCGACTCAAGGTTGAGGGACTGATTACCTCATTCTCCTCCTATTCTTCAAGATTCTCCTTTGTATGGACTGATGAAGCCACTGTGTGGCGAAATGTTTTCTCAATAAAGATACCCAAGAGTTGCACATGTTGTGTATGAATGGTATACAATACCGACAAGATGAGATTAAGACACATGTGCAACATCTGGGTATCTTTATTGTAGACGTTTCGCCATCCAGTGGCTTTATCAATACAAATTCTAGGACATAACTTGAAGACAGTAGAACTATGTACAGAAGATGAGGTAATCAGTCCCTCAACCTAGGAGTAGGTGCGAAGAGCACCATAGTCGTGGAGATTCTGAAGCAGAAGAAAGGATCCTGGCGCTTATATAGTAACGTCAGGTGAAGCAGACGAGGGCATATTCACTGGTAGGCGGGATTCTCCAGTGGAAGTAGGTCCTTCCCAAAGAGATGGGTTAGTTGTAGTAGTAGTTGTCGTAGTCGTGAAGGTTATGTACATGTCCTCAGAATTAAGATGGCGAAACGTCTACAATAAAGACACCCAGATGTTGCACATGTGTCTTAATCTCATCTTGTCGGTATTGTATACCATTCGTACACAACTTGTCAGACACTGCAACATCATGGAATCTTAATTCTGAGGACATGTACATAACCTTCACGACTACGACAACTACTACTACAACTAACCCATTCCAGGTTGAGGGACTGATTACCTCAAACTTCTACTCTCCTTACCCACTTCTACTTTGTATTGGACTGATGAAGCCACTGTGTGGCGAAACGTTTCTTCAATAAAGATTCCCATATGTTGCATAAGTGTCTCAATTCTTCAACTTGTCGGTTTTCAAAACCATTCATCACATCTGTCAGACACTGCAACATCATGGGATCTTGGTACAAAGACTTAACGCTTGCCCAACCTTTGGGCGACGACCTACTTACACTAGTGGCAGGTCCCACTGTGATCCCGCCTCTTCCTGCTTCGACTCATCTCACCGCAGTATATAAGCCACCTATCTGGCCCTATGCTGCATTAGCATTAGCACTCATAGCATACCAGAGCACTGCTTACTCACGATGCATTACTCTAACAGAGTAAAGATCAAACCAGCGAGTGGCATAACCAATGAGTCGTCCAAACTAGCACTTGCAGCTGTCGTTAGTGGCAGGCTGCAAGTCAAATGTAATGCGATTTTATCGCTCAAGGAGGCCTTTGTTGTCGTCTGTACAGACGGCTGAGAAACTACTTACCACCACTGCTACTACCACTCTACGAGACCAGGGATTTCTTAAGAACATAAGAACATAAGAATGTAGGAACACTGCAGAAGGCCTACTGGCCCATACGAGGCAGGTCCTTATCAAAACGACATCTACCTAAAGCTACTCAAGAAATAACTCCCGTACCCCTTGACACCAATCAAGCCCAGCCCCTCCCACTCATATATTTGTCCAGTCTCTTCTTAAAGCTACCCAAGGTCCTAACCTCTATCACCCCACTGGGAAGACTGTTCCACGCATCTACAACTCTGTTAGAAAACCAGTACTTACCTATGTCCTTTCTAAATCTAAATTTATCCAACTTAAATCCATTATTCCTGGTTCTTACCTGGTTCGACACCCTCAGTACTTTATTAATGTCTCCCTTGTTTATGCCCGTCATCCACTTATACACTTCAATGATATCTCCCCTCATTCTACGCCTCTCCAGAGAGTGGAGATTTAAGGCTTTAAGTCTATCTTCATACGGGAGGTTCCTTACACAGTAAATCATTTTAGTCATTCTTCTCTGTATGTTCTCTAATGAGTCTATGTCCATCCTGTAGTAAGGGGACCAAAACTGAGCAGCATAATCTAAATGAGGCCTCACTAGTGATGTATAGAGCTGTAAAATAACTTTTGGACTTCTGTTACTTATACTTCTTGAGATAAATCCAAGTAATCTGTTGGCCTTGTTGCGCACACTGAGGCACTGCTGTCTTGGCTTTAGATTTCTGCTTACCATGACTCCCAAGTCTTTTTCACATTCTGTATGACCAAGCTCTACTTCACCTAGATTATAGCTTCGAGGGTTATTTTCATTACCAAGGGCAAGTACCTTACACTTATCCACATTAAACTTCATCTGCCATTTCTCAGACCAAGACATTAATTTGTTCAAATCGTCCTGGAGTTCATTGATATCCTCCTCAGAGTGAATTATACGGCCTATCTTTGTATCATCAGCAAACTTACTCATGTCACTAGTAATCCCTTCATCAAGGTCATTAATGTATATTATGAACAAGAGAGGGCCTAAAACTGATCCTTGTGGAACGCCACTAGTGATTAATCCCCATTCAGATTTCACTCCATTAATGGTAATTCTCTGCTTTCTATTGGTAAGCCATGCCTCAATCCATGCTAGAACTTTACCTCCTATACCATGAGCTGCCACTTTTCTTAAGAGTCTCTTGTGAGGTACTCTGTCGAAGGCTTTACTAAAATCCAAATAAACAATATCATATTCCTTATCACTGTCAACTGCCTCAAATGTTCTATTGAAGAACGTCAGTAAGTTTGTCAGGCAGGAACGACCTCTCGTGAATCCATGCTGAGATTCATTTATCAAGTTATGCTCTTCAAGGTGACTTCTGATAATGTCAGCTATAATTGATTCTAATAACTTGCCCACTATAGATGTCAGGCTTATTGGACGGTAATTTGAAGGAGTGGACTTATCCCCTGATTTGAATATAGGAACCACATTAGCCATCTTCCACATCTCTGGCACAACAATGGTAAGGATGGACGCATTGAATACACTCGTTAATGGCTGACTAAGCTCCATCTTGCATTCCTTAAGTACCCTTGAAAACAACTCATCGGGTCCCGGGGACTTATTTTGTTTCAGTTTGTCTATCTGTTTAATAACCATGTCCCTCGTGACAGTAATATTAGTTAACTTAAATTCGTCAGGAACTAAATAATTGTTAATTACTGGAATCTCATTTACATCTTCCTGTGTAAAAACTGACAAAAAATAGTCATTAAATAAGGAACACATTTCCAGTTCATTATCCATCAGCTGTCCATTCCCAGATTTCAGAGGTCCTACTTTTTCCTTCACCTTCGTCCTATACACTTGAAAGAACCCCTTTGGATTAGTCTTTGATTCATTAGCAACTCTAATTTCATAGTCACGTTTAGCCTTTCTAATCGCCTTTTTTACTTCTCTTTTAAGCTGAACATATTGGTCAGTAAGGTTAACCTCTCCTCTTCTGATGCGCCTATAAATTCCCCTTTTCTCCCCTAATAGATGCTTTAGCCTCCTGTTAACCCATTTGGGATCGTTATTATTAGACCTAATTTCTCTCTGGGGAATGTATATACTCTGGGCACTGTGTACATTATTAAGAAAACAATCATAAAAGCAGATCCCTTCATATTCATAAGTATGATTATCGTCAATAAAATCATTAGCTAGATAACCCCAATCAAGATTAGACAGATGTTCCCTAAGTCCATTATAATCGGCAGAACGAAAATCAGGGATTTTTACTGTATTATCATTATTCTTGCATTCCCAATTAATGCTAAAGGTGATGGATTTGTGATCACTTGCGCCAAGCTCTTCAGTGATCTCCAGATTATTCACGAGTGTTTCCTTATTTGACAAGACTAGGTCTAGCAAATTATTACCCCTGGTAGGTTCAGTTACACTCTGTTTCAGTAAACAGTCCTGAACTGTTTCCATGAAGTCACTGGACTCTAGATTACCTGTCAAAGAATTCCAGTCAATTTGGCTAAAGTTAAAGTCCCCTACTATGACTACGTTACTGTGTCCAGAAGCCCTAACAATTTCGTCCCAAAGAAGTCTCCCTCTATCGTGATCCAAGCCTGGAGGTCGGTATATTACACCTAGAATTAGTTTTTCTTGACCCTCCACGAACTCTACCCAAACAGACTCTGTTACTGCTCCATCTATTTTTATACCTGTTTTTATGCAACAATTAATATTTTCTCGAACATACAATGCAACTCCTCCCCCCTTCCCATTACATCTATCCACATTGAATAACTTAAATCCCTGAATATTACACTCAGCAGTCATATCCCGACTCTTTAAATCATACCACGTTTCAGTTAATGCAATGATATCAAAGTTCCCAGCACATGCTACCAAACGTAGTTCATTAATTTTATTTCTTGCACTTCGACTGTTAGCATAAAATACCATCATATGTTTTTTCTTCTGCACATTTTTCCTATTCATCTTTGTTTTTACACAATTTCTGAAATTATCATTACCCGGAGTTACTACATGACAGTTACTATTAAGATTCTTAATATCAGAGCATAAGTCAATATATCCATACTCATTATTAATCATTTCTAAACCCATACCTCTAACTAATCCTAGTTTAAAGTCCTAACAACCCCCTCAACTGAGTTAGCAAGAAAACCCACACCTGCCCTGGATAAGTGAACCCCATCCCTGGCATACATGTCATTTCGGCCATAGAAGTTGTCCCAGTTGTCAATGAATGGTACTGCATTATCATTACAGTGTTTATCCAGCCAACAATTAATACCAATTGCTCTGGACAACCATTCATTACCAACACCTCTTCTTGGCAAAATGCCACATATAACAGGGCGCCCCCCCTTCTTCCTAATCATGTCTATAGCTGTCCTGAACTTTCTAACTAAATCCTCACTTCTACGCTTGCCTACATCATTGCCTCCAGCACTGAGGCAAATAATAGGATTGATCCCATTACCGTTCATGATGTTGTCAAACCGGCTAACAATGTCCTCCATCCCAGCCCCAGGAAAGTATACCCTTTGTCTCCTACTCCTGTCCTTCAAGCAGAATGCCCTATCCATGTATCTAACCTGGCTATCCCCAACAACAACAATATTCTTACCTTCCTTGTTGTCGTTCGTCGTGACGATCCCAGTAGTAGACTCACATTCGTCGGGTAGCACCGAGAATGCGTTGGAGGTTTCCACGGGAGTTTCCACAGCAGTCTCTTTCTTCTTCATCGTTTCTGGCTTTCCATTCGTCTTCTTGATCGTCAACTTCGTCGTCCCCTGCTGTCCAGCCACTGACCACGATCCCTTCTTGACCTGAGGACTCGAAACAGGAGGACTACTACGAATCCTCTTGTTTTCCTCGGTCAATCGCCGTATCTCCATCTTCGCTGCCCTCAATTCTTCCTTAAGTTGCTGGTAAAGTTGCTCGATGGAGGGCATCTTGGTTCAGTCCACGGGAGCAAACAAGACACTTCTTCACAGAGTTAAGTATAGGTCAGCACTCAAAGTACAGGTCACCACTCAAGAGCACACAAACAGGTCTTCACAGAGCTAAGTACACGTCACCACTGAGCTAAGTACACGTCACCACTGAGCTAAGTACACGTCACCACTGAGCTAAGTACACGTCACCACGTGTTGCTGCTTACCATAACCCCCAAGTCCTTTTCGCAATCTGTATGGCTAAGCTCTATATTATTTAACTTATAAGTGCTAGGGTTATGGACACTCCCGAGCTTCAGAACCTTGCATTTATCTACATTGAACTGCAACTGCCACTTTTCTGACCAAGAGTAGAGTTTGTCTAAATCCTCCTGAAGTTCCCTAACATCTACGTTTGAATCAATTATCCTACCTATCTTCGTGTCATCGGGGAATTTGCTCATATCACTAGTAATTCCTTCATCAAGATCATTGATATATATTATAAACAACAACGGGCCCAAGACTTATCCCTGTGGAACGCCACTTGTTACTGATCCCCACTCGGATTTAACCCCATTTATGGACACTCTCTGCTTCCTGTCTGTGAGCCATGATTCGATCCACGAGAGCACTCTTCCCCCAATGCCATGAGCTGCTACTTTCTTCAACAGTCTTTGGTGCGGAACTCTATCAAATGCCTTACTAAAATCTAAGTAAATAATATCAAATTCTTTATCGTGGTCAACAGCCTCAAAAGCTTTAGTGAAGAAAGTCAATAAATTAGTTAGACAAGACCGGCCTCTTGTGAATCCATGCTGAGTATCATTAATCAAGCTATGCTTATCGAGATGGCTTCTTATAATTTGAGCTATAATTGACTCTAGTAATTTGCCTACAATTGAGCTCAGGCTTATTGGGCGGTAATTTGACGGTAACGACTTGTCCCCTGTTTTAAAAATAATAATTACATTAGCCATCTTCCACATATCAGACACTACACCTGTTTGAAGAGATAAATTAAAAATATTAGTTAATGGTTCACAGACTTCCATTTTGCATTCCTTTAGAACCCTTGAAAAAACCTCATCAGGACCCGGTGACTTATTTTGCTTCAGTCTGTCTATCTGCTTCACAACCGTTTCACTAGTGACTGTGATGTTACATAATTTATATTCTTCTGATCCACTATAAAAATTAATTACCGGAATATTATTAGTGTCTTCCTGTGTAAAAACCGAGAGAAAATAATTATTTAAAATCGAGCACATTTCATTCTCTTTGTCAGTAAGATGCCCATAGTTATTTTTAAGGGGACCTATCTTATCTCTGACTTTTGTTCTATATACCTGGAAAAAACTTTTTGGGTTAGTTTTAGAATTCCTAGCAACTTTAATTTCATAGTCCCTTTTAGCTTTTCTTATCCCCTTTTTAATGTCCCTCTTAATGTCAATATACTGATTCATAAGATGACCCTCGCCTCTTTTGATACGCCTATAAATTCCTTTCTTATGACCTAGTAGATATTTCAGCCTATTATTCATCCATTTTGGGTCATTTCTATTTGATCTAATTTCTTTATAAGGGATAAATGTTCTTTGAGCAGCATGTATTGTGTTCAGAAAACTGTCATATTGATAGCTCTCTTCGTTACCCCTTCGTTAGCCCTCAGCTTAGGCCTCAAATTCGCAACAGGAATTACGAAACCAAAACAAGACCTCAATTTCATCGCCAAAAACTACAGACACAATGACTCCGACTTCCAAAAAGGCTATCTTCAAGGCATCATCTCAGCAGCCATCTCAATACGCAGCTCCCCAGTCATACCTCGACGTTACATCAATGCACTCAAAGGTTTAGCAGAAGACACGACCATCAGGGTCACCACCGCTGATAAAGGAGGTGGTGTTGTTATCATGAACACTGACGATTACAGGAACAAAATGCTCAATCTACTTTATGACCCAGATACCTACAAACCTCTAACAACTAACCAAGTGGAGAACCTTACTAAAACTTTTCTTCAAAGGACTCGCCGCATTCTGAGGGGCTCAGAACAAGGGAAGACACTTCTGCACACCATGCCCAGCAACCCCAGGCCTGCCAGAATGTACGGCCTGCCAAAGACTCACAAGCCTGGTATCCCACTGAGGCCCATATCCTCGGGAATAGGCAGTGCTCCCCACCAGCTCTCAGGAATTCTCGCCAAACACCTCTCTAAACTCTTGGGCACTATCAGTCCAGCACATCTCAAACACTCAGGTGATCTTCTCAATCGCATTCGCAACATCAACATCAGGAACAAGAAACTTTCCAGCCTTGACGTGACTTCCCTATTCACCAAAGTACCTACTACACAAGCCATCGATCTCTTGCGCAGGAAAATTGACGATTCACTTGATCTTCCCATTCCAGCCAGCGATTTCATCGACCTTGTTGAACTATGTGTTGGCTTTACGTGTTTCTCTTTCGAAAATCTCCTCTTTCAGCAGACTTTTGGACTACCCATGGGTTCGCCACTCAGTGCAGTCCTGGCGAACCTATACATGGAACATCTAGAAGCCGAACGTTTCTCCACCATTATTCCTTCGTCTGTCACCTGGCTCCGTTATGTTGACGACATTCTCCTCATAACTCCTAAACGCTTCAACGTTCAAGCTCTCCAAGACAAGCTCAACCAGATCGAGCCTTCAATCCAGTTCACACTTGAAGAAGAAGTCGACAACACTCTTCCTTTCCTTGATGTCCTGCTCTGCAAAGCTGACCACGAACTTCGTTTTAAAGTCTATCGAAAACCCACCAACCAAAACGATATTCTCCACTTCTACTCTCACCACGACACCAAAACCAAACGTGGTGTAATTATAGGCTTCTTCCTGCGTGCACTCAGAATCTGCAGCAACGAGTTCCTTGAGGAAGAATGCACTATAATTGAACAAATATTTTCTAAACTCCACTATCCTCGTCACTTCATCAGAGACTGCAGACGGCGAGCATTAAACATCTTCAACACACCCAGAGAAGACACTGCCGAGAAGAGATACATAGTCCTTCCCACCAACTCCATTGCCAAACATGTTTCCAACATCTTTGCCAAAACATCATTCCAAGTATCTACCTCCACAACCACGACCATCAAGGACATCACCAGTAGTAGGCAAGACAAGCCTCCATCCTCTGCAGGGGTATACATAATCCCTTATAATGACTGCAACAAGTTATACGTGGGCGAAACATCAAGGGACCTCCAAACACGTATTTCAGAACACCAATACGCAAGCAGGTCTGACGACACAAGGAATGCCTGCGTACAACACCGTAATTCACACAACCACTTGATAAACTACAGAAACTCAAGACTTATCGCCACAGAAGACAACACTCAATACCGAAGAATCCTGGAATCATCACTTATTTCTATATCCGACAACTTCAACCAGAATAGTGGCTTCTATAACATAGCTG
Organism: Cherax quadricarinatus; assembly: GCF_038502225.1. Classification (NCBI taxonomy): domain Eukaryota; kingdom Metazoa; phylum Arthropoda; class Malacostraca; order Decapoda; family Parastacidae; genus Cherax; species Cherax quadricarinatus. The sequence goes on along the minus strand of NW_027195879.1, from coordinate 108,716 downwards.
AACCACTTGCCAAGAAACTTCTTCATCGCTATCCCACATAAGAACACTGTAGAAGGTCTGCTCACAAACTTATCCAATCTCCTTTCCAAGCTACCCAAGTTTTTAGACTCTATAACCCCACTCGGTACATCATCAGATGCAGCATTCTTCACCTGACCTCAGCCGAACTATAAATACTCGCGTTCCTTCCACCCCAGGTAGTTCTGTTTGTGATTTGAAAAAGCCCACTGTGTGGGCGAAACGTAGTCAATAAAGGATCACATTATACTGCATTTGTGTTTATATTGCCAGATGATAAGTGTTCTCTAAGCCCATCGTAATCTGCTAAGCGAAAATCTGGGACTGTTACTGAGTTATCGCTACTATCATACTTCCATTCAATTCTAAATGTAATTGATTTGTGGTCGCTAGCACCCAGTTCCTCTGAAACTTCTAAATTATTAACAAGGGATTCATTGTTTGCCAGAACTAAGTCAAGCAGGTTATTTCCCCTTGTAGGTTCTGTCACAAACTGCTTCAAAAAACAATCCTGAACTACTTCTAAGAAGTCGTATGATTCTAAATTCCCAGTCAAGAAATTCCAATCAACATGACTAAAGTTAAAGTCTCCTAGAATTACTACATTATCGTGCCTTGTGGCCCTAACAATTTCCTCCCATATTAGTCTCCCTTGGTCCCTATCTAAATTTGGGGGACGGTATATCACACCTAAAGTTAATTTTTCATGCCCCTCTGAAAATTCTATCCAAACAGACTCTGTATGTGTTACTTCAGACTTAATACCCGTTTTAATGCAACAGTTCAAGCGATCTCGGACATACAATGCCACCCCTCCCCCCTTCCCGATACTTCTATCTACTTGGAACAATTTAAAACCCTGAATGTGACATTCTGCAGGCATGTCCCGACTTTTTGAATTAAACCACGTCTCAGTAATGGCAAATACATCTATGTTACCTGCACTAGCAACTAGTCTCAACTCGTCCATCTTATTCCTAGCACTGCGACTATTTGTGTAATATATACTTAAGGACCCTCCTTTCTCTTTATCATTCCTGCTCCTTTCTGTTATTCCACTAAACCTATTACTGTCCTTGTCAATTAGTGCCACTGGCTTTCCGATATCCACCTCATTTTGCCTATTACTAGTTCTCCTAGTACTCATATTACTACCCTGAGACTTCACAGTTTTCCCGCAAAAACCCATACCACTAACTATTCATAGTTTAAAGACCTAACAGCTCCCTCCACTGTCCTTGTCAATTAGTGCCACTGGCTTTCCGATATCCACCTCATTTTGCCTATTACTAGTTCTCCTAGTACTCATATTACTACCCTGAGACCTCACAGTTTTCCCGCAAAAACCCATACCACTAACTATTCCTAGTTTAAAGACCTAACAGCTTCCTCCACTGCGTTGGCCAGTGCTCCCACCCCACACCTAGATAAGTGAACCCCATCCCTGGTATACATGTCATTTCTGCCATAGAAGAGGTCCCAGTTGTCAATGAATGTTACCGCATTTTCCTTACAGTATTTGTCCAGCCAGCAATTGACACCAATTGCAATTCATTTCCAACTCCTCTCCTTGGCAAAATGCCACATATGACAGGTTTCCCACCCTTCCTCCTAATTATCTCTATTGCTGACCTATACCTGCTAATCAGGTCCTCACTCCTACGTCTGCCAACATCGTTGCCTCCAGCACTGAGACAGATAATAGGATTGCTCCCATTACCTCTCATGATGTCATCCAGACGGCTAACAATATCCTTCATCCCTGCCCCAGGAAAACACACTCTCTGCCTCCTACTTATGTCCTTCAAGCAGAATGCCCTATCCATGTACCTAATCTGGCTATCCCCAACAACATCAATGTTTTTACCTTCCTTTGCGTCGTCCGGCGTGATGCTCCGAGTAGTCGACTCACATTCGCCAGGTAGCATTACACCACTTGTAGAATTCGTCAAGACGTTCTTGATGGTCTTCGTTGGGGTTTCTAGGGATGTCTCACTCACGTCTGCCAATGCTTCTTTGGTGCTCGTTGTGGCATTCGCAGTAGAACACATTCGTCGGGTAGCACCGAGAATGGGTTGGAAGTTTCCACGGTAGTCTTCTGGTTTCTCGTTGTTTCTGCCTCTCCAACCGTTTTCTTGATCTTCAGCTTGGTTCCATGTTGCCCGGCCACTGACCAAGCTCCCCTCTTAACCTGGGGACTCACAACAGGAGGATTACTACGAATCCTCTTGTTCTCCTCCGTTAATCGCCGTATCTCCATCTTAGCAACTCTGAGCTCTTCTCTCAGCTGCTGGTAAAGTTGCTCAAGAGAGGGCATCCTGGTTCAGATTCACAGAGAGCACACAAACAGGTCTTCACAGAGCTAAGTACATGTCACCACTTAGCTAAGTACACGGTCCTGGGACCTTGATCACTTCTTATGTTCTTATGTTCTTATGATAGACTGAGGACCCTGAACCTGTACTCTCTAGAAAGGCTTAGAATTAAGGGGTATGTGATTGAGGTGTATAAATGGAAAACAGGAATTAATAAAGGGGATGTAATAGCATGCTGAAAATTTTTAGCATAGACAAGACTCACAGCAATGGTTTTGAGTTAGAAATTTTCAGGTTCAGGAAGGATATAGGAAAGCACTGGTTTGGTAATAGATTTGCGGATGAGTGGAACAAACTCTCAAGTACCATCATAGAAGTTAAGATATTGTGTAGTTTCAAAAATAGGTTAGATAAATACATGAATTGATGTGGGTGGGTGTGAGTTGGGCCTGACTATCTTGTGCTACTAGGTCAGATGCCGTGCTCCTCCCATAAGTGAACGTGACTGACCTGGTAGAATTGGACCTGCCTTGCATGTGCCAGTAGGCCTGCTTCAGTGTTCCTTCTTTCTTATGTTCTTTTGTTCTTAACTGAAAGATCTTAAGAGTAAGAGGGCACCAGAGGCAGGAATGGGAGACAGGACAGGTACTGACAGGCAGATCAGCCTTTGAGAGCAGCAACAAACACAGGTGACTACAGAATCACACACAGCACCATCCACATAATTCTCTCAACTCCAACCAAACACAAGAACCAGAACCAAACCACACTCCACATTCACAGTCCCCATCCCTCCAGCACTAATATCACCACAATAGTGGCCTACCATAATATCCAGAACTGCCATCCACAACTCTCAGCCTGCACCAACCCTTCCCACCCACCAGAACACAGTTCTAGAAAGGAAGCCGAATGTATGGTACACAAATGCAAATGGAATTACAAATAAGAGTGAGGAGTGGCAGGAAAGAATCACTGAGGCATGCCTCAGACATCATAGTACTCACAGAGACAAAGCTCAGACAAGTGATAACAGATGCAATTTTCTAGTCTGAATATCCGATCCTGGGGAAACACAGGGGTGACAGATGGGAAGGAGTTGTACTGCTCCTCAGGAGGGAGGGAGATGAGAGAACTAGTCAGAGGAGTAGCAGATTACAACAATGTAGGAACACCAAACAAAAAGTGACGATGATGATGATGCCACCAAAGAGCAGGAGGCCAAGACAAAATTATGATGAGAGCAATAGAGTGGTGGTGGACACAATAGCCGAGGTTGCCAGAAGGGCCTACATGAGTAGGGAAAGTTGCTCATCATTGGGGCTTTATCCATTAGGAGATTGAGTGAGAGAATGTGGAACCACACGGGGGGCCAGAGACGTGGAGATGTATGATGCTGGAGATGGCACAGGAAAACTTCATGTAACAGTATGTTAGGGACATAACCATGGAGAGAGAGATGATGAACCAAAAAGGCTCGACCTCGTTTTCACCTTGAACAATTTAGACATAGTTGGTATCACACATGAAAGGACTCTAGGCGCTAGAAATTATGTGGTATTGAGTTTCGAATGCACAGTTGGGTTAGGAATGGTGAGTGAAGCATTATGAGGACAGGAAAAGCCAAATTTCCAAATCGTGGACTACATAGGTATTAGGCTATTAGTACTTGAGGTTCAGTGGATAAGAGAACAAGAGGGGAAGATCATAAATGAAATGATCGATTACATGACCACAAAGTGCAGGCAGACAGTGGAGAGGTTCGTGCCAAGGGGCAACAGAAATAACAGGAAGATCAGAGGGAGCCCAGAGGTGCAGAGAGGCCAAAGCAAAGTGTATTAGATTATCGAGAAAGTTCAGAAGGCAAAGGACCCAGGAAAACAGTGAGCTGAGTGACAGAGTCAGAAATGAGTATGCATGGACAAGGAGAGAAGTGAAGTGTTAATACGAGAATAACATAGCATCAAAACCCAAATATGACCAAAGTTGAACATTAAAATGGTATAAAATACCGACAGGTTGTTAGGTAAGACACATATGCAACAGTTAGGTATCTTTATTTCGAAACGTTTCGCCTACACAGTAGGCTTCTTCAGGGGGGAATTTCCAATTTTGGCCAACTCTTTTATTTTTCAACCAATTTTTTTTATTTTTGGTGTACATTTAGAGGTTCATATGTAGAAGAATGTGACAAAGTTTCAGTATGATTGGCCAACAAACAACAGAGAAAAAAATATTTAATGACTTTTCATATATGGCAGCAAGGTATGACAAAATGGCACTTCGAGTGGCACTTCCGACAATCCCAACCGTTAGAATACATCTGACACTAATTTTGGCGGGACATGTTTTATCTAATATGTCTTATTATCATGGAAAAAAAAATACTTTTGATAGACTTTTTGGCATTCACCAAAATATCTGCCTTTTTACCTCCCACAAAATCAAAAATATTTGATATATTCCAAAAAAAGAAGCCTCACATTTTCAAACACACTTTGTTTTATATTGTCAGTGAAAATCATTTCAATACAATAATTAATAATGGTGTACATTAGCGAAATATGTGAAAAAGTTACTTCCGAGATATAGGCCTAGAACGCCGGCAGGCCTACCGTCTCAAAAAAAAATTTTTTTTGCGCGGAAATCGCGTTTTTTTCGGTGTATTTCTTAGTAAACTGATGTTCTAGTGCAGTTATCCTCTTCAAAATACCGTTTTCTATCACTCACATACCAAACAATAGAACAAGGAGACGAGGAGTAACACATTTATATCGAAATATTGCTGGTGGACTCTCGCTATATTATGGCCTATTTTATTCAGTCTAGAGTATATAACATGTTTGTATGTTGTTTATAGTGTTTATTATATCATATTAGATCAATTCTGATAGACAAATAAGCCGTATAGTTGATATATAAGCTGATATAAACGTAATAATGAAGTGATTTCACATGGCACCATCTGGAGGGGGAGTACTGCCGAGTGTTCTCAGATGGCTCCCGATTGGCTGGCACTCTACTGATAAGCTCCACCTACTCTTATATGATGCCAAATAATCAATTATTATATTAGAAAGAATAATGCTAAGAAAAAGCAATAAAAACAAGGAAAAATTTCCAAAAAATACATGGGTTGAGAACAGACGCGCTACCTACATCGCCGTTACCATACCTGATATAAATGACTATAATTTCTTGTAGAAACGTCTTAGAACATTGATTCTTGTACCATTGTGTTGCCAAAGAGTTAAGCTATTTTTCGGTATATATAAATCAATTTCCATAATTTTTCGATTTTTGGTTGAGAGTTGGCCAAAGTTGGAAATTCCTCCCTTCAGTCGAGTACAGGAAAGTTGATAGAAGCAGAAAATCCTTGAAGACGATGTAATCAGTCCATCACCCTTAAAGTTTTGAGGTGGTCAGTCCCTCAGTCTGGAGAAGAGCATTGTTCCATAGTATGAAACAATATTGTTTCATACTATGGAACAATGCTCAGTAAATCTATCGAAACAGGGCAACTGTCTGAGATGAAGAAGACAGCAAATGTAGTTCTGATTTTTAAGAAGAGTGACAGACAGGCTGCACCATATTACAAGCCAGTGTCGCTGACATGTATAGTATGTAAAGTTATGGAGAAGATTATCAGGTGTGAGTGGTGGAGCACCTTGAAAAGAACAAGCTCATGCATGAGAACCAACAAGACATACGGCTTCAGGGAAGAAAAATCCTGCGTCACAAACCTATTGAAGTTCTACGACAGGGTAACAGAAGTAAGACAGTAGAGAGAGGGATGGGTAGAATGTATCTTCTTGGTCCTTAAGAAGACTTTCGACGCAGTTGAAAAGGTAGAGGAACAGTCAGGAAGAGCAAGGAAAGTACTGCAATGGATCAGGGTGTGCCTGATGGAAACGAAACGTGTGTTTGTACGAGATAAAGTATCAGAATGGATGCATGTGTCGAATGGGGTTCCAAGGGTCAGTCCTAGGTCCACTGCTGTTTCTTGTTTGTGTGAATGACATGAGAGAAGAGACAGACTCTGAGGTATCCCTCTTTGCAGACAATATGAAGCTATTGAGAATACAAGCAGATGAGGTTGAAGTAAGCCAAAAACGGGATATGGACAGGCTGCAAGCATAGTCTGACAAATGGCTCATGGAATTTAATCCCAGCAAGTGCAAAGATATGAAGCTTGGGAAAGGACAAAGAAGACGGCGGATGGAGTACAGACTAAGAGGTCAAAAGGCTGCAAAATACACATAGGTTAAAGGATCTTGAGGTGAGTAACATACTGAGCACATCTCCTCAGATGCAAATCAACCAAATTACTGCTTCAGCATATGGGCTCCTGGCAAGCCTTAGAATAGCGTTTCGACATCAAAGTAAGGAGTCATTCACGACACTGTACACCGTGTACGTCAGGTCCATATTGGATTATGCAGCACCAGTATGGAACCCACACCTAGTGAAACGCGTCAAGAAATTAGAGGAAGTGCAAATGTTTGCAGCAAGACAAGTCAAGAGCCGAGGGGTTTGTCCGACTAGGAGAGGTCAAGGGAACTCACTGGAGGACAGAAGGGATAGGGAAGACATAATATCGATATATAAAATACTGAGAGGAATTGTTAAGGTGGATTGGGACAGAATGCTTCAGAAATATGACACAGCATCTGTAAGTTCAGAACTCAGATGAGTTACATTAATGTTAGGAAGTATTTCTTCAGTCACAGAGTTGTCAGAAAGTGGAACATTATGGAGAGTGATATAGTGGATGCAAGAAGAGGTACGATAAAACTCATAAAGCAGAAAGATCTAGCAGCGACCAGCAAAAAAGCGGGGACAAGAGCTATAATTCGATCTCTGCAACCATAATTATGTGAGCACAATTAGGTAGGCAGTAGGTTGGTAGACAGCAACCACGCAGGGAAGTACTACTGTCCTGACAGATGGCTGTGAAACAGAAACCTGTAACTCTTTTGCATGATGGTAGGATTGCTGGTTTCTTTTTCTTTTTCTGTCTCATAAACACGCTAGATAACAAGGATATCTTGCTACTCCTACTTACACTTTGGTCACACTTCACAGACACGCCCATGCTTATATATATATATATATATATATATATATATATATATATATATATATATATATATATATATATATATATATATATATATATATACATATATATATATATATATATATATATATATATATATATATATATATATATATATATATATATATATATATATATATATATAAATATATATATATATATATATATATATATATATATATATATATATATATATATATATATATATATATTATTTTTATTATCACACTGGCCGATTCCCACCAAGGCAGGGTGGCCCGAAAAAGAAAAACTTTCACCATCATTAACTCCATCACTGTCTTGCCAGAAGGGAGCTTTACACTACAGTTTTTAAACTGCAACATTAACACCCCTCCTTCAGAGTGCAGGCACTGTACTTCCCATCTCCAGGACTCAAGTCCGGCCTGCCGGTTTCCCTGAACCCCTTCATAAATGTTACTTTGCTCACACTCCAACAGCACGTCAAGTATTAAAAACCATTCGTCTCCATTCACTCCTATCAAACACGCTCACGCACGCCTGCTGGAAGTCCAAGCCCCTCGCACACAAAACCTCCTTTACCCCCTCCCTCCAACCTTTCCTAGGCCGACCCCTACCCCGCCTTCCTTCCACTACAGACTGATACACTCTTGAAGTCATTCTGTTTCGCTCCATTCTCTCTACATGTCCGAACCACCTCAACAACCCTTCTTCAGCCCTCTGGACAACAGTTTTGGTAATCCCGCACCTCCTCCTAACTTCCAAACTACGAATTCTCTGCATTATATTCACACCACACATTGCCCTCAGACATGACATCTCCACTGCCTCCAGCCTTCTCCTCGCTGCAACATTCATCACCCATGCTTCACACCCATATAAGAGTGTTGGTAAAACTATACTCTCATACATTCCCCTCTTTGCCTCCAAGGACAAAGTTCTTTGTCTCCACAGACTCCTAAGTGCACCACTCACTCTTTTCCCCTCATCAATTCTATGATTCACCTCATCCTTCATAGACCCATCCGCTGACACGTCCACTCCCAAATATCTGAATACATTCACCTCCTCCATACTCTCTCCCTCTAATCTGATATCCAATCTTTCATCACCTAATATTTTTGTTATCCTCATAACCTTACGCTTTCCTGTAATCACTTTTAATTTTCTTCTTTTGCACACCCTACCAAATTCATCCACCAATCTCTGCAACTTATCTTCAGAATCTCCCAAGAGCACAGTGTCATCAGCAAAGAGCAACTGTGACAACTCCCAATTTATGTGTGATTCTTTATCTTTTAACTCCACGCCTCTTGTCAAGACCCTCGCATTTACTTCTCTTACAACCCCATCTATAAATATATTAAACAACAACGGTGACATCACACATCCTTGTCTTAGGCCTACTTTTACTGGGAAATAATTTCCGTCTTTCCTATGTGCTCTAACTTGAGCCTCACTATCCTCGTAAAAACTCTTCACTGCTTTCAGTAACCTACCTCCTACACCATACACCTGCAACATCTGCCACATTGCCCCCCTATCCACCCTGTCATACGCCTTTTCCAAATCCATAAATGCCACAAAGACCTCTTTAGCCTTTTCTAAATACTGTTCACTTATGTGTTTCACTGTAAACACCTGGTCCACACACCCCCTACCTTTCCTAAAGCCTCCTTGTTCATCTGCTATCCTATTCTCCGTCTTACTCTTAATTCTTTCAATAATAACTCTACCATACACTTTACCAGGTATACTCAACAGACTTATCCCCCTATAATTTTTGCACTCTCTTTTGTCCCCTTTGCCTTAATACAAAGGAACTATGCATGCTCTCTGCCAATCCCTAGGTACCTTACCCTCTTCCATACATTTATTAAATAATTGCACCAACCACTCTAAAACTATATCCCCACCTGCTTTTAACATTTCTATCTTTATCCCATCAATCCCGGCTGCCTTACCCCCTTTCATTTTACCTACTGCCTCACGAACTTCCCCCACACTCACAACTGGCTCTTCCTCACTCCTACAAGATGTTATTCCTCCTTGCCCTATACACGAAATCACAGCTTCCCTATCTTCATTAACATTTAACAATTCCTCAAAATATACTCTCCATCTTCCCAATACCTCTAACTCTCCATTTAATAACTCTCCTCTCCTATTTTTAACTGACAAATCCTTTGTTCTATAGGCTTCCTTAACTTGTGAATCTCACTATATATATATGCATATATATATATATATATATATATATATATATATATATATATATATATATATATATATATATATATATATATATATATATATATATATATATATATATATACATAGATACATCTAGGTTTTTCTCTTTTTTTCTAAATAGCTCTTGTTCTTTTTTATTTCTTTTATTGTCCATGGGGAAGTGGAAAAGAATCTTTCCTCCGTAAGCCATGCGTGTCGTATGAGGCGACTAAAATGCCGGGAGCGATGGGCTAGTAACCCCTTCTCCAGTAGACATTTACTAAGAAAGAGAAGAAGAAAAACTTTATGAAACTGTGATGCTTGAATATGCGTGGATGTAGTGCGGATGACAAGAAACAGATGATTGCTGATGTTATGAATGAAAAGAAGTTGGATGTCCTGGCCCTAAGCGAAACAAAGCAGAAGGGGGTAGGGGAGTTTCCGTGGGGGAAATAAATGGGATTAAATCTTGAGTATCTGAGAGAGTTAGAGCAAAGGAAAGGGTAGCAGTTATGTTGAAGGATCAGTTATGGAAGGAGAAAAGATAATATGAATGTGTAAATTCAAGAATTATGTGGATTAAAGTAAAGGTTGGATGCGAAAAGTGGGTCATAAAAAGCGTGCATGCACCTGGAGAAGAGAGGAATGTAGAGAAAAGGAGAGAGATTTTAGGAGATGTTAAGTGAATGTATAGGAACCTTTGAACCAAATGAGAGAGTAATTGTGGTAGGGGACCTGAATTCTAAAGATGGAGAAACTTTTAGAGAGGGTGTGGTAGGTAAGTTTGGGGTGCCAGGTGTAAATGATAATGGGAGCCCTTTGACTGAACTTTGTATAGAAAGGGGTTTAGTTATAGGTAATGCATATTTTAAGAAAAAGAGGATAAATAAGTATACAAGATATGATGTAGCTCGAAATGACAGTAGTTTGTTGGATTATGTATAGATACTTAAAAGACTGTTGAGTAAACTTCAGGATGTACATGTTTATAGAGGGGCCACAGATATATCAGATCACCTTTTAGTTGTAGCTACACTGAGAGTAAAAGGTAGATGTAATACAAGGAGAATGGAAGCATCAGGGAAGAGAGAAGTGAAGGTTTATTAACTAAAAGAGGAGGCAGTTAGGGTAAGATATAAACAGCTATTGGAGGATAGATGGGATAATGAGAGCATAGGCAATGGGGTCGAAGAGGTATGGGGTAGGTTTAAAAATGTAGTGTTAGAGTGTTCAGCAGAAGTTTGTGGTTACAGGAAAGTGGGTGTGGAAGGGAAGAGGAGCGATTGGTGGAATGGTGATGTAAAGAGAGTAGTAAGGGAGAAAAAGTTAGCATATGAGAAGTTTTTACAAAGTAGAAGTGATGCAAGGAGGGTTGAATATATGGAGAAAATGAGAGAGGTTAAGAGAGTGGTGAAGCAATGTAAAAAGAGAGCAAATGAGAGAGTCGGTGAGATGTTATCATCAAATTTGGTTGAAAATAAGAAAAAGTTTTGGAATGAGATTAACAAGTTAAGGAAGCCTAGAGAACAAATGGATTTGTCAGTTAAAAATAGGACATGAGAGTTATTAAATGGAGAGTTAGAGGTATTGGGAAGATGGAGGGAATATTTTGAGGAATTGTTAAATGTTGATGAAGATAGGGAAACTGTGATTTCGTGTATATAGCAAGGAGGAATAATATCTTGTAAGAGTTAGGAAGAGCCAGTTGTGAGTGTGGGGGAAGTTCGTGAGGGAGTAGGTAAAATGAAAGGGGGTAAGGCAGCCGGGATTGATGGGATAAAGATAGAAATGTTAAAAGCAGGTGGGGATATAGTTCTGGAGTGGTTGGTGCAATTATTTAATAAATGTATGGAAGAGGGTAAGGTACCTAGGGATTGGCATAGAGCATGCATAGTTCCTTTGTATAAAGGCAAAGGGAACAAAAGAGAGTGCAAAAATTATAGGGGGATAAGTCTGTTGAGTATACCTGGTAAAGTGAATGGTAGAGTTATTATTGAAAGAATTAAGAGTAAGACGGGGAATAGGATAGCAGATGAACAAGGAGGCTCTAGGAAAGGTAGGAGGTGTGTGGACCAGGTGTTTACAGTGAAACATATAAGTGAACAGTATTTAGATAAGTCTAAAGAGGTTTTTTGGCATTTATGGATTTGGAAAGGGTGGATAGGGAGGGTAATGTGGCAGATGTTGCAAGTGTATGGTGTAGGAGGTAGGTTACTGAAAGCAGTGAAGAGTTTTTACGAGGATAGTGAGGCTCAAGTTAGAGTATGTAGGAAAGAGGGAGATTATTTCCATGTAAGAGTAGGCCTTAAACAAGGATGTGTGATGTCACCGTGGTTGTTTAATATATTTATAGATGGGGTTGTAAGAGAAGTAAATGCGAGGGTCTTGGCAAGAGGCGTATAGTTAAAAGATTAAGAATCACACATAAAGTGGGAGTTGTCACAGTTGCTCTTTGCTGATGACACTGTGCTCCTTGGAGATTCTGAAGAGAAGTTGCAGAGGTTGGTGGATGAATTTGATAGGGTATGCAAAGGAAGAAAATTAAAAGTGAATACAGGAAAGAGTAAGGTTATGAGGATAACAAAAAGATTAGGTGATAAAAGATTGGATACAGATTGGAGGGAGAGAGTATGGAGGAGGTGAATGTATTCAGATATTTGGGAGTGGACGTGTCAGCGGATGGTCTATGAAAGATTAGGTGAATCATAGAATTGATGAGGGAAAAAGGGTGAGCAGTGCACTTAGGAGTCTGTGGAGACAAACAACTTTGTCCTTGGAGCAAAGAGGGGAATGTGTAAGAGTATAGTTTTACCAACGCTATTATATGGGTTGGAAGCATTGGTGATGAATGTTGCAGCGAGGAGAAGGCTGGAGGCAGAGGAGATGTCATGTCTGAGGGCAATATGTTGTGAAAATATAATGCAGAGAATTCGTAGTTTGGAAGTTAGGAGGAGGTGCGGGATTGCCAAAACTGTTGTCCAGAGGGCTGAGGAAGGGTTGTTGAGGTTGTTCGGACATGTAGAGAGAATGGAGCTAAACAGAATGACTTCAAGAGTGTATCAGTCTGTAGTGGAAGGAAGGCGGGGTAGGGGTCGGCCTAGAAAAGGTTGGATGGAGGGGGTAAAGGAGGCTTTGTGTGCGAGGGGCTTGGACTTCCAGCAGGCATGCTTGAGCGTGTTTGATAGGAGTGAATGGAGATAAATAGTTTTTAATACTAGACGTGCTGTTGGAGTGTGAGCAAAGTAACATTTATGAAGGGGTTCAGGGAAACCGGCAGGCCGGACTTGAGTCCTGGAGTTGGGAAGTACAGTGCCTGCACTCTGAAGGAGGGGTGTTAATGTTGCAGTTTAAAAACTGTAGTGTAAAGCACCCTTCTGGCAAGACAGTGATGGAGTGAATGATGGTGAAAGTTTTTCTTTTCTGGGCCACTCTGCCTTGGTGGGCCTCCCTGCCTTGGTGGGCCACTCTGCCTTGGTGGGCCACCCTGCCTTGGTGGGCCTCCCTGCCTTGGTGGGCCACCCTGCCTTGGTGGGCCACCCTGCCTTGGTGGGCAACCCTGCCTTGGTGGGCCACCCTGCCTTGGTGGGCCACTGCCTTGGTAGGCCTCCCTGCCTTGGTGGGCCACCCTGCCTTGGTGGGCCACCCTGCCTTGGTGGGCCACCCTGCCTTGGTGGGCCACCCTGCCTTGGTGGGAATCGGCCAGTGTGTTAATAAAAAAAAATTAGGAGAGGTGCGTACTCACACAGACACACATAAACACATACACATCACTTACACGCGCATGCACGCACGCACATGAACATATATATGCACATACTCTAGCGTGTAAATTTAAATGTTATGATTTTTTTATACTAGTGACTTTGAATAAACATTTGCAAAGTTATTTATTTTTTCACATACGTTCTTATCTGTGCGTAGATCAGTTCAAAACTGAATGTCAAGTTATATAATAAGACCAGTGTATAATAATATAGTTATATAATAAGACCAGTGTATAATAATATAGTTATATAATAAGACCAGTGTATAATAATATAGTTATATAATAAGACCAGTGTATAATAATATAGTTATATAATAAGACCAGTGTATAATAATATAGTTATATAATAAGACCAGTGTATAATAATATAGTTATATAATAAGACCAGTGTATAATAATATAGTTTATCAACAGAGATCCCCACATGAACAAAGATTTATTCCATTACAAATACGTGAGTTCAAATACATAAGATAATAAGATACAGAAGATGTTGTGGTTCTCACCTTCATATTTCTTGTCTTCTAAGTTGGGCTGAGCTTTGAGCAGTTCTCTCAGCACCTGATCATGACCATGACGTGCTGCTACGTATATTGGTGTCAGCAAGGACTCTCCTGAGCCATTTACATTAAGACCAGCTGCTAGAAGGTGAGGCACCAGCTGGGCGTGACCCACTTTACCTGCCAGACACAACAAGCAGCCTGATTGTTCATTATCCATCTTAGTTGTTATGGTGACGTCGGCGCCACGAGCGAGGGCGTCCAACACCATCGCTTCGTCACCATGTTGAACACCATATTCCAGCTCCTGTACCATGACAACAATCAATGTATTACATTACGAGAGTGAAAGAGGGAGGGGAGAGGATATGCAAAGGACAAATGGGAAATTAAAAACATAAAGGGAAAATAAATAGAAAAGCAATGAAAAAAATAGTTATGTGACATTTTCCTTCTTAAATATCCTGAGGTTTGTTTTATCACCTGATGTGTGAGTGTGACCTTTGTGTTAGCATGATTATCACCTGATGTGTGAGTGTGACCTTTGTGTTAGCATGATTATCACCTGATGTGTGAGTGTGACCTTTGTGTTAGCATGATTATCACCCCATGTGTGAGTGTGACCTTTGTGTTAGCATGATTATCACCCGATGTGTGAGTGTGACCTTTGTGTTAGCATGATTATCACCTGATGTGTGAGTGTGACCTTTGTGTTAGCATGATTATCACCCGATGTGTGAGTGTGACCTCTGTGTTAGCATGATTATCACCTGATGTGTGAGTGTGACCTTTGTGTTAGCATGATTATCACCCGATGTGTGAGTGTGACCTTTGTGTTAGCATGATTATCACCCGATGTGTGAGTGTGACCTTTGTGTTAGCATGATTATCACCCGATGTGTGAGTGTGACCTTTGTGTTAGCATGATTATCACCTGATGTGTGAGTGTGACCTTTGTGTTAGCATGATTATCACCCGATGTGTGAGTGTGACCTTTGTGTTAGCATGATTATCACCTGATGTGTGAGTGTGACCTTTGTGTTAGCATGATTATCACCTGATGTGTGAGTGTGACCTTTGTGTTAGCATGATTATCACCTGATGTGTGAGTGTGACCTTTGTGTTAGCATGATTATCACCTGATGTGTGAGTGTGACCTTTGTGTTAGCATGATTATCACCCGATGTGTGAGTGTGACCTTTGTGTTAGCATGATTATCACCCGACGTGTGAGTGTGACCTTTGTGTTAGCATGATTATCACCCGATGTGTGAGTGTGACCTATGTGTTAGCATGATTATCACCTGATGTGTGAGTGTGACCTTTGTGTTAGCATGATTATCACCTGATGTGTGAGTGTGACCTTTGTGTTAGCATGATTATCACCCGATGTGTGAGTGTGACCTTTGTGTTAGCATGATTATCACCCGATGTGTGAGTGTGACCTTTGTGTTAGCATGATTATCACCCGATGTGTGAGTGTGACCTTTGTGTTAGCATGATTATCACCTGATGTGTGAGTGTGACCTTTGTGTTAGCATGATTATCACCCGATGTGTGAGTGTGACCTATGTGTTAGCATGATTATCACCTGATGTGTGAGTGTGACCTATGTGTTAGCATGATTATCACCTGATGTGTGAGTGTGACCTTTGTGTTAGCATGATTATCACCTGATGTGTGAGTGTGACCTTTGTGTTAGCATGATTATCACCTGATGTGTGAGTGTGACCTTTGTGTTAGCATGATTATCACCCGATGTGTGAGTGTGACCTTTGTGTTAGCATGATTATCACCCGATGTGTGAGTGTGACCTTTGTGTTAGCATGATTATCACCCGATGTGTGAGTGTGACCTTTGTGTTAGCATGATTATCACCTGATGTGTGAGTGTGACCTATGTGTTAGCATGATTATCACCTGATGTGTGAGTGTGACCTTTGTGTTAGCATGATTATCACCTGATGTGTGAGTGTGACCTTTGTGTTAGCATGATTATCACCTGATGTGTGAGTGTGACCTTTGTGTTAGCATGATTATCACCCGATGTGTGAGTGTGACCTTTGTGTTAGCATGATTATCACCCGATGTGTGAGTGTCACCTTTGTGTCAGCATGATTATCACCTGATGTGTGAGTGTGACCTTTGTGTTAGCATGATTATCACCTGATGTGTGAGTGTGACCTTTGTGTTAGCATGATTATCACCCGATGTGTGAGTGTGACCTTTGTGTTAGCATGATTATCACCTGATGTGTGAGTGTGACCTTTCCGTTAGCATGATTATCACCTGATGTGTGAGTGTGACCTTTGTGTTAGCATGATTATCACCCGATGTGTGAGTGTGACCTTTGTGTTAGCATGATTATCACCCGATGTGTGAGTGTGACCGTTGTGTTAGCATGATTATCACCTGATGTATGAGTGTGACCTTTGTGTTAGCATGATTATCACCTGATGTGTGAGTGTGACCTTTGTGTTAGCATGATTATCACCCGATGTGTGAGTGTGACCTTTGTGTTAGCATGATTATCACCCGATGTGTGAGTGTGACCGTTGTGTTAGCATGATTATCACCCGACGTGTGAGTGTGACCTTTGTGTTAGCATGATTATCACCCGATGTGTGAGTGTGACCTTTGTGTTAGCATGATTATCACCCGATGTGTGAGTGTGACCTTTGTGTTAGCATGATTATCACCCGATGTGTGAGTGTGACCTTTGTGTCAGCATGATTATCACCCGATGTGTGAGTGTGACCTTTGTGTTAGCATGATTATCACCTGATGTGTGAGTGTGACCTTTGTGTTAGCATGATTATCACCCGATGTGTGAGTGTGACCTTTGTGTTAGCATGATTATCACCCGATGTGTGAGTGTGACCTTTGTGTCAGCATGATTATCACCCGATGTGTGAGTGTGACCGTTGTGTTAGCATGATTATCACCCGATGTGTGAGTGTGACCTTTGTGTTAGCATGATTATCACCCGATGTGTGAGTGTGACCTTTGTGTTAGCATGATCATCACCTGATGTGTGAGTGTGACCTTTGTGTTAGCATGATTATCACCCGATGTGTGAGTGTGACCTATTTGTTAGCATGATTATCACCTGTTGTATGTGACCTATGAGGCAGAATGATTATCACACGATGTGTGAGTGTGACCTTTGTGTCAGCATGGTTATCACCTGAAGTGTGAGTGTGACCTTTGTGTTAACATGAGTATCACCTGATGTGCAAGTGTGACCTTTGTGTCAGCATGATTATCACCTGATGTGTGAGTGTGACCTCTGTGTTAGCATAATTATCACCCGATGTGTGAGTGTGACCTTTGTGTTAACATGAGTATCACCTGATGTGCAAGTGTGACCTTTGTGTCAGCATGATTATCACCCGATGTGTGAGTGTGACCTTTGTGTTAGCATGATTATCACCCGATGTGTGAGTGTGACCTTTGTGTCAGCATGATTATCACCCAATGTGTGAGTGTGACCTATGTGTTAGAATGATTATCACCCGATGTGTGAGTGTGACCTATTTGTTAGCATGATTATCACCCGATGTGTGAGTGTGACCTATGTGTTAGCATGATTATCACCTGATGTGTGAGTGTGACCTTTGTGTTAGCATGATTATCACCTGAAGTGTGAGTGTGACCTTTGTGTTAGCATGAATATCACCCGATGTGTGAGTGTGACCTTTGTGTTAGCATGATTATCACCCGATGTGTGAGTGTGACCTTTGTGTTAGCATGATTATCACCCGATGTGTGAGTGTGACCTTTGTGTTAGCATGATTATCACCCGATGTGTGAGTGTGACTTTTGTGGTAGCATGATTATCACCCGATTTGTGAGTGTGACCTTTGTGTTAGCATGATTATCACATGATGTATGTGACCTTTGTGTCAGCATGATTATCATCCGATGTGTGAGTGTGACCTTTGAGTGAGCATAATTATCACCCGAAGTGTGAGTGTGACCTTCGTGTCAGCATGGTTATCACCTGACGTGTGAGTGTCACCTTCGTGTTAGCATGAGTATCACCTGATGTGCAAGTGTGACCTTTGTGTCAGCATAATTATCACCTGATGTGGGATTGTGACCTCTGTGTCAGCATGATTATTACCTGATGTGTGTGACCTTTGTGTCAGCATAATTATCACCTGATGCGTGAGTGTGACCTCTGTGTCAGCATGATTATCACCTGATGTTTGAGTGTGACCTTTGTATCAACATGATTATCACCCGATGTGTGAGTGTGACCTTTGTGTTAGCATGATTACCACCTGATGTGTGTGACTTTTGTGTCAGCATGATTATCACCTGATGTGTGTGACCTTTGTGTCAGCATGATTATCACCCGATGTGTGAGTGTGACCTTTGTGTCAGCATGGATATCACCTGATGTGCAAGTGTGACATTTGTGTCAGCATGATTATCACCTGATGTGTGAGTGTGACCTTTGTGTTAGCATGATTATCACCTGATGTGTGAGTGTGACCTTTGTGTTAGCATGATTATCACCCGATGTGTGAGTGTGACCGTTGTGTTAGCATGATTATCACCTGATGTATGAGTGTGACCTTTGTGTTAGCATGATTATCACCTGATGTGTGAGTGTGACCTTTGTGTTAGCACGATTATCACCTGATGTGTGAGTGTGACCTTTGTGTTAGCATGATTATCACCCGATGTGTGAGTGTGACCTTTGTGTTAGCATGATTATCACCCGATGTGTGAGTGTGAAATTTGTGTTAGCATGATTATCACCCGATGTGTGAGTGTGACCTTTGTGTTAGCATGATTATCACCCGATGTGTGAGTGTGACCTTTGTGTTAGCATGATTATCACCCGATGTGTGAGTGTGACCTTTGTGTTAGCATGATTATCACCCGATGTGTGAGTGTGACCTTTGTGTTACCACGATTATCACCAGATGTGTGAGTGTGACCTTTGTGTTAGCATGAATATCACCCGATGTGTGAGCGTGACCTTTGTGTTAGCATGATTATCACATGATGTATCTGACCTTTGTGTCAGCATGATTATCACCCGATATGTGAGTATGACCTTTGAGTGAGCATAATTATCACCCGAAGTGTGAGTGTGACCTTTGTGTCAGCATGGTTATCACCTGACGTGTGAGTGTGACCTTCGTGTTAGCATGAGTATCACCTGATGTGCAAGTGTGACCTTCGTGTCAGCATAATTATCACCTGATGTGTGATTGGACCTCTGTGTCAGCATGATTATTACCTGATGTGTGTGACCTTTGTGTCAGCATAATTATCACCTGACGCGTGAGTGTGACCTCTGTGTCACCATGATTATCACCTGATGTTTGAGTGTGACCTTTGTATCAACATGATTATCACCCGATGTGTGAGTGTGACCTTTGTGTTAGCATGATTACCACCTGATGTGTGTGACTTTTGTGTCAGCATGATTATCACCTGATGTGTGTGACCTTTGTGTCAGCATGATTATCACCCGATGTGTGAGTGTGACCTTTGTGTCAGCATGGATATCACCTGATGTGCAAGTGTGACATTTGTGTCAGCATGATTATCACCTGATGTGTGAGTGTGACCTTTGTGTTAGCATGATTATCACCTGATGTGTGAGTGGGACCTTTGTGTCAGTATGGTTATCACCTGATGTGTGAGTGTGACCTTTGTGGCAGCATGGTTATCACCTGATGTGTGAGTGTGACCATTGTGTCAGCATGATTATCACCTGATGTGTGAGTATGACCTTTGTGTCAGCATGGTTATCACCTGATGTGTGAGTGTGACCTTTGTGTTAACATAATTATCACCTGATGTGTGAGTGTGACCTTTGTGTTAACATAATTATCACCTGATGTGTGAGTGTGACCTTTGTGTTAACATAATTATCACCTGATGTGTCAGTGTGACCTTTGTGTTAACATAATTATCACCTGACGTGTGAGTGTGACCTTTGTGTTAACATAATTATCACCTGATGTGTGAGTGTGACCTTTGTGTTAACATAATTATCACCTGATGTGTCAGTGTGACCTTTGTGTTAACATAATGTGTGGGTGTGACCTTTGTGTTAACATAATTATCACCTGACGTGTGAGTGTGACCTTTGTGTTAACATAATTATCACCTGATGTGTCAGTGTGACCTTTGTGTTAAGATAATGTGTGGGTGTGACGTTTGTGTTAACATAATTATCACCTGTCATGTGAGTGTGACCTTTGTGTTAACATAATTATCATCTGACGTGTGAGTGTGACCTTTGTGTCAACATAATTATCACCTGATGTGTGTGTGTGACCTTTGCGTTAACATAATTATCACCTGATGTGTGGGTGTGACCTTTGTGTCAACATAATCATCACATGATGTGTGAGTGTGACCTTTGTGTTAACATTATTATCACTTGATGTGTGAGTGTGACCTTTGTGTTAACATAATTATCACCTGATGTGTGAGTGTGACCTTTGTGTTAACATAATTATCACCTGATGTGTGAGTGTGACCTTTGTGTCAACATAATTATCGCCTGGTGTGTGGGTGTGACCTTTGTGTTAACATAATTATCACCTGATGTGTGATGTGACCTTTGTGTCAACATAACGTGTGAGTGTGACCTTTGTGTCAACATAATTATCAGCTGATGTGTGAGTGTGACCTTTGTGTTAACATAATGTGTGGGTGTAACCTTTGTGTTATCATAATTATCACCTGATGTGTGAGTGTGACCTTTGTGTTAACATAATTATCACCTGATGTGTGAGTGTGACCTTTGTGTTAACATAATTATCGCCTGATGAGTGAGTGTGACCTTTGTGTTAACATAATTATCACCTGATGTGTGGGTGTGACCTTTGTGTTAACATAATTATCACCTTATGTGTGAGTGTGACCTTTGTGTTAACATAATTATCACCTGATATGTGAGTGTGACCTTTGTGTTAATATAATTATCACCTGACGTGTGAGTGTGACATTGGTGTTAACATAATTATCACCTGATGTGTGAGTGTGACCTTTGTGTTAACATAATTATCACCTAATGTGTGAGTGTGACCTTTGTGTTAACATAATTATCACCTGATGTGTGAGTGTGACCTTTGTGTCAACATAATTATCGCCTGATGTGTTGGTGGGACCTTTGTGTTAACATAATTATCACCTGATGTGTGAGTGTGACCTTTGTGTTAACATAATGTGTGGGTGTAACCTTTGTGTTAACATAATTATCACCTGATGTGTGAGTGTGACCTTTGTGTTAACATAATTATCACCTGATGTGTGAGTGTGACCTTTGTGTTAACATAATTATCACCTGATGTGTGAGTGTGACCTTTGTGTTAACATAATTATCACCTGATGTGTGGGTGTGACCTTTGTGTTAACATAATTATCACCTGATGTGTGAGTGTGACCTTTGTGTTAACATAATTATCACCTGATGTGTGAGTGTGACCTTTGTGTTAACATAATTATCACCTGATGTGTGAGTGTGACCTTTGTGTTAACATAATGATCACCTGATATGTGAGTGTGACCTTTGTGTTAACATAATTATCACCTGATGTGTGAGTGTGACCTTTGTGTTAACATAATTATCACCTGATTTGTGAGTGTGACCTTTGTGTTAACATAATTATCACCTGATGTGTTAGTGTGACCTTTGTGTTAACATAATTATCACCTGATGTGTGAGTGTAACCTTTGTGTTAACATAATTATCACCTGATGTGTGGGTGTGACTTTTGTGTTAACATTATTATCACCTGATGTGTGAGTGTGACCTTTGTGTTAACATAATTATCACCTGATGTGTGAGTGTGACCTTTGTGTTAACATAATGTGTGAGTGTGACCTTTGTGTTAATATAATTATCACCTGATGTGTGATGTGACCTTTGTGTCAACATAATTATCACCTGATGTGTGATGTGACCTTTGTGTCAACATAATGTGTGAGTGTGACCTTTGTGTTAACATAATTATCACCTGATGTGTGAGTGTGACCTTTGTGTTAACATAATGTGTGGGTGTAACCTTTGTGTTATCATAATTATCACCTGATGTGTGGGTGTAACCTTTGTGTTAACATAATTATCACCTGATATGTGGGTGTGACCTTTGTGTTAACATAATTATCACCTGATGTGTGAGTGTAACCTTTGTGTCAACATTATTATCGCCTGATGTGTGAGTGTGACCTTTGTGTTAACATAATTATCACCTGATGTGTGAGTGTGACCTTTGTGTTAACATAATTATCACCTGATGTGTGAGTGTGACCTTTGTGTTAACATAATTATCGCCTGATGAGTGAGTGTGACCTTTGTGTTAACATAATTATCACCTGATGTGTGAGTGTGACCTTTGTGTTAACATAATTATCACCTGATGTGTGGGTGTGACCTTTGTGTTAACATAATTATCACCTGATGTGTGAGTGTGACCTTTGTGTTAACATAATTATCACCTGATGTGTGAGTGTGACCTTTGTGTTAACATAATTATCTCCTGATGTGTGAGTGTGACCTTTGTGTTAACATAATTATCACCTGATGTGTGAGTGTGACCTTTGTGTTAACATAATTATCACCTGATGTGTGAGTGTGACCTTTGTGTTAACATAATTATCGCCTGATGAGTGAGTGTGACCTTTGTGTTAACATAATTATCACCTGATGTGTGAGTGTGACCTTTGTGTTAACATAATTATCACCTGATGTGTGAGTGTGGCCTTTGTGTTAACATAATTATCACCTGATGTGTGAGTTTCATCAAGATAATTTATGAACAAGTCATACCACTGGAAATTACTTTAATATAATTTTGTAAACAAACAATTAAGTAAGTACAATATAAACATCTCTAGCGATTTTTTTTACAATAAATCTTTAAGAATTAATATTATAAAAACAGTTCAACTAAATCAATCAATAACAATAGAACAATATATAAAAATAATGAGAGAAAATGTAAAAATAATCTGATATTTATCAATTTGGATTAATTCAAAATTAAGATTTTTGGGTTGCAAGAAAATACAAGTGATTTTACTTCTCATTTTTCCTGTGTTAACTTGATAGTACGACTTTTCTGCTTAACATCAAATATTTAACACAAGTGTGTTAAACTTAACATCAAATATTTAACACAAGTGTGTTATACGTAACATCAAACATTCATCACAAGTGTGTTAAACTTAACATCAAACATTCAACACAAGTGTGTTAAACTTAACATCAAACATTCATCACAAGTGTGTTAAACTTAGCATCAAACATTCAACATAAGTGTGTTAAACTTAACATCAAACATTCAACACAAGTGTGTTAAACTTAACATCAAACATTCAACACAAGTGTGTTAAACTTAACATCAAACATTCATCACAAGTGTGTTAAACTTAGCATCAAACATTCAACATAAGTGTGTTAAACTTAACATCAAACATTCAACACAAGTGTGTTAAACTTAACATCAAACATTCAACACAAGTGTGTTAAACTTAACATCAAACATTCAACACAAGTGTGTTAAACTTAACATCAAACATTCAACACAAGTGTGTTAAACTTAACATCAAACATTCAACACAAGTTGTTAAACTTAACATCAAACATTCAACACAAGTTGTTAAACTTAACATCAAACATTCAACACAAGTTGTTAAACTTAAAATCAAACATTCAGCACAAGTGTGTTAAACTTAACATCAAACATTCAACACAAGTGTGTTAAACTTAACATCAAACATTCAACACAAGTTGTTAAACTTAACATCAAACATTCAACACAAGTGTGTTAAACTTAACATTAAACATTCAACACAAGTTGTTAAACTTAACATCAAACATTCAGCACAAGTGTGTTAAACTTAACATCAAACATTCAACACAAGTTGTTAAACTTAGAGGAAGGTTCACAATATTATTAAACTGCATAAGTTCCAACTTGTTAATGAATCAGTTTCAGTAAAGTTTCAGAGATCGTCTTGAAACTGTCAACGATGATATGTACTATTTAGATCAAGAATTTCCTTGGTTTAGGACTGAGTCCGAGTCAATACTATTTTAAGAAATCTAAAATGTTTTTCGCCCTTTCAATTATATTAGAATGTCTCTATTAAACTGATACAAACTTTTAACTTTGATGTGACTAACTGATTTAGAGAAGCCAGTTAGCCGCACTTAGACTCCTGGGGAGAATATTGTAGTTTAGAAAAGTCAGTTAGTTGCATTTAGAATCCTAGGGCCAATATTGTGGTTTAGAAAAGCCAGGAAGTCTCACTTAGACTCCTCTGGTTATTACTGTAGTTTAGAAAAGCCAGGTAGCTGCACTTAGACTCCTGGGGTCAGTATTGTAGTTCAGAAAACCCAGTTAACATAAGAACATAGGGAAGAAGGAACACTGCAACAGACCTACTGACCCATGCTTAGGAGGTCCATGTCCCCATGATAAGTCCAATGACCACCTAATCAGGTCACTTCCACCTGAGGAAGGAGCACGGTACCAGACCTGTTAGCCAAAGCTAGTCAGGTCCCACTCACACCCACCCACACCCACTCATGTATTTATCTAACCTGTTTTAGCCTCAATAACTGTACTCGTGAGTTTGTTCCACTCATTCTCATCTCTATTACTAAACCAGTGCTTTTCTATATCCTTCCTGAATCTGAATTTTTCCAACTGTAAACCATTGCTGCGAGTCTTGTCTTGGCTGGAAATTTTCAGCACACTATTTACATCCCCTTTTTTTTTATTCCTGTATTCCATTTATAAACCTCGATCATATCCCCCCTAATTCTATGCCTTTCAAAAGAGTGCGGATTCAGGGCCCTCAGTCTATCCTCATAGGGAAGATTTCTGATTCATGGGATCATCTGTCATCCTCCTCTGTACGTTTTCCAGAACATTTATATCCATCCTGTAATACGGTGACCAGAACTGAGCAGCATAGTCTAAATGAGGCCTAACCAATGATATATAGAGTTGAAGAACAACCTGAGGGCTTCTATTATTTATACATCTAGATATGAAGCCAAGAATTCTGTTAGCTTTATTGCGAACACTAATGCACTGCTGTCTTGGTTTTACATTACTGCTAACCAGAACTCCTAAATCCTTTTCGCAATCAGTAACATTAAGTCACCCAGTGTGACCAGCGCATATATTACTCAGCCCCGAGCGACCGAGCCCTCTTGTACAGAAAGCTCTTATGCTTGTCGCTAGTGATGTTCTGCAGAATCGTACCTACTTCGATTACCATTGAGATTTGTTTCACTTCACCCTCAGACCTTCAGAGTGCAGTTATATGAAGAGAAACAAGTCTGGGGACGCTTAGACTAACCTCTGCTATAACTCCAACTGCCGAGAGAATGGCACTCATCAAGCCGCAGTTAGCCCTGTTGGCAGGTGCTGTGTCACAAGCTTCAGTTAGCAGCCTACACGAAGATGATGTCACTTTGACTGCTAACTCGTTCACTGCAGTCTGGTGAATGATGTTACGACTCCCAGATGTTTCGCCCAGTCGTCTCTGCCACGACTGGCTCCACGACTTACTCCACGCTCGCTGGCAGTGACAGCCCAGCGACAGTACCAGTCGAGAAGTGTCCTCCTGAGTCGCTTGACAGAAGTCCTGCCCAGTTGCCGAGTTTTGACGACGCCTCACTCGAGGGCACCAGCATGTCGTGCCCCAGGTTGAGTGAAAACCTGCAGTGACTCCTATGATGACTGCTTCACTGTTCCAGAGGAGACCGTACTCTGTTACGTCACAGCTCAGCCGCAGCAATGTCTCCTGTGTTGCAGTATCTGTCCAGATGCAGGAAGGTGTGCAGTGATGCCCTTCGACGCTCACTGCCTATGACCACGATGTTTAGCACACCCCACATGTTCTTTCTTCCCTCCCTGTAGGAAGTTTTTTTTTCCTTGTCCATATGTATATATATGTTCTTTATTTTGTGTTATATGCCTGTCCCTATGAGAGAGAGACAGAGTAGTTTTTTTCCACCAGTATTGTTGCATCGGGACTATGCAAGGAAGGTGGCTCAGCATATGTAGACAGCCTGTACTGTCTGCATAGACAGCCTATGATCCAGTGGTTCCCAAACTTTTTCAGCTTGTTACCCAATTTAACATGCCACATAAAGCATGTTACCCCTTTCACAAAATGTTGTTATTATTGATATATATGGCTAAATTAAAACACTTGAGACATTTTCTTTTCTTTTATACAGCCTCGCATACTCTGCTAATCCTAGCAAAACCATTGAAAACGTATGAACCACACATACATTATATATAAAATTAATAATAGCTACAAATTCACAGTAACAGTGGGTAAATACTAACTATATACTGCACAGGGCAGTACACATACATACCAGCTTATGTCTACCTCGGCTGATGCTCACAGATAAACTGACAGTGTGAAATAGAGGCAGCCTCAGGAAGTGAGTGACGCATACTGGACAGGTCGATCTGGGCTACTGAGTGACTTTTGTCCTGAAGCATACTTGTCAAAATACTTTTGGGTTTCCACACACTTAGCTATATATTTCTTCTTTTCTAATACTGTATATTAGTTTTTGATGTTTATTGTTATTTGGTTTAACTTTATTACTTACTTATAATAGGTTTACTTTACAACTTTATATACTAAGACAAAGTTAACAATAATCCTCATACCGGGTACCGCATTGTTTTCTTGATTTTCAGAATTCATAACTTTTTTTTCTGTCACCCCTCCATTACCCCCCAAAAATGGTTAAATTACCCCCAGGGGGTAATTTACCCCCAGTTTGGGAACCACTGCCGGCCGCCCCCTATGCTGTCTGCCAACTTAGTTCATATTTCGGGCCATGGTAGTGCTGCCACCTAAAGGTCTAGGCCACTTCAATATGCCAAGACTTGCCTGTGGTTCACTCTGGCGACACCCTTCACACAGTCAAGAAGTGTCCACTCCTCTCTCTCTCGCGGGCATGGCCCCTACCGGGCCAAGGGCAGAAACACACAAGCATGTGCACCCACCACCAGACTGCAAATAAAGTAAAGAAACCTCCGAAGACGTATCATTTACTCCCTGCTACAAGCAACTTACCAAATAATCCTTGTTTCACAAGCACCCAGGAAAATGAGAGGGAAGTGGTTGGATACATGTTATCAGAAATGTCTTCAGGTATTCCAATCAAAGAAATTGTTCAATTCATGTTTTGGTTAAATAAGTTGGTGAAGCTTTGGTTTATACTGTAATCATTTTTCACTAATGTAAGATATTCACCCCAGTCTATTGAAATTTACACGTTTCTGTTCATAACTTGTTTATTTAATTTCTGTCCTCTGAATATCAGGTATATACAGATATCACTGGGTTTAGAAGTATATACAGATGTCACTTTATTTAGAAGTATTTACAGATATCACTGGGTTTTGAAGTATATACAGATGTCACTTTATTTAGAAGTATATACAGATATCACTGGGTTTAGAAGTATATACAGATGTCCCTGGGTTTAGAAGTATATACAGATATCACTGGGTTTAGAAGTATATACAGATATCACTGGGTTTAGAAGTATATACAGATATCACTGGGTTTCGAAGTATATACAGATATCACTGGGTTTAGAAGTATATACAGATATCACTGGGTTTAGATGTATATACAGATGTCACTGGGTTTAGAAGTATATACAGATATCTCTGGGTTTAGAGGTATATACAGATATCATTGGGTTTAGAAGTATATACATATATCATGGTTTAGAAGTATATACAGATATCACTGGGTTTAGAAGTATATGTAGATATCACTGGGTTTAGAAGTATATACAGATATCTCTGGGTATAGAGGTATATACAGATATCATTGGGTTTAGAAGTATATACATATATCATGGTTTAGAAGTATATACAGATATCACTGGGTTTAGAAGTATATGTAGATATCACTGGGTTTAGAAGTACATACAGATGTCACTGGGTTTAGAAGGACTAGCAGAACAATTTGCCTGCAGATTAATATTAATTGGGAACACATTGACCAATCCGATACATGAATAGTGTATTTTCCACCAGTGCTAGAATGCTTGTACTTTCACAACACCTTAATTAATGCTTGCTATCTTTTGGATTCATTGGATCTAATTTTTCTAGTAAATTGTCAAAATTTGAATCTAAGGTGGATATCAGTTATATAATGTGTATCTGTTATTCTACCATTCACTCCAAATTTTGCATCTTGTATCCAACTGTACAATAGAGAAAACATTTTTTTTTTATGCTCCAAGCATATAGTTATATTGGTGGATACAACAGAAGCAAGCTTAGTATTTGAAGCAAAATCTAACCGTGGCCTGGTGGTTAACGCTCTCGCTTCACACGGTGAGGGCCTGGGTTCGATTCCCAGCCAGAGTAGAAACATTGGACGTGTTTCTTTCCACCTGTTGTCTATGTTCCCCATCAGTAAAATAGGTACCTGGGTGTTAGTCGACGGGTGTGGGTCGCATCCTGGGACACTGACCTAAGGAGGCCTGGTCACAGACCGGGCCGCGGCGGCGTTGACCCCCGGAACTCTCTCCAGGTAAACTCCAGGTAAATACTACCAGGTCCTTCACCTGTGCTAGTACCCAGGATAATGAGTGGGCAGTGGTTGAATACTAGCAGGGCCTCTACATGGGCTAGTACCCAGGAAAATGAGTGGGCAGTGCTTGGATACCAGCAGGGCCTCCAACTAGGCTAGTACCCAGGAAAATGAGTGGGCAGGGGTTGGATACTACCAGGTCCTCTACCTGTGCTAGTACCCAGGATAATGAGTGGGCAGTGCTTTGATACTAGCAGGGCCTCTACCTGTGCTAGCATCCAGGATAATGAGTGAGCAGTGCTTGGATTCTAGAAGGGCCTCAACCTAGGTTAGTACCCAGGATAATGAGTGGGCAATGCTTGGATACTACCATGTCCTCTGCCTCTGCAAGTACCCAGGATAATGAGCGGGCAGTGCTTGGATACTAGCAGGGCCCCCACTGGCAGTGGTTGGATACTACCAGATCCTCTATATGTGCTAGTACCCAGGATAATGAGACCACATGCTTGGATGCTAGCAGGGCCTCTACCAGTGCTAGTACCCAGGATAATGAGTGGACAGTGCATGGATACTACAAGGTCATCTAACAGTGCTAGTACCAAGGATAATGAGTGGGAAGTTCTTTGATACTAGCAGTGCCCTCTACCTGTGCTAGTACCCAGCATAATGAGTGGGCAGTGTTTGGATACTAGGAGGGCCTCCGCCTGTGCTAGTACTCTGGAAAATGAGTTGCCAGTGGTTGGATACTACAATGTCCTCTACCTGTGCTAGTACCCAGGATAATGAATGCAAAGTGCTTGGATACTATCAGGGCCTCTACCTGTGCTAGTAACCAGGAAAATGAGTGGGAAATGCTTGGATACTACCAGGTCCTCTGCATGTGCTAGTACCCAACATAATGAGTGGATAGTGCTAGGATACTAGCAGGGCCTCTAACTGTGCTAGTGACCAGGATAATGAGTGGGCAGTGCTTGGATACTAGCAGGGCCTACACCAAGGCTAGTACCCAGGAAAATGAGTATGCAGTGGTTGGATACTACAAGGTCCTCTTCCTGTGCTAGCACCCATTATAATGAGAGGGTAGTGCTTGGATACTTGCAGGGCCTCTACCTGTGCTAGTACCCAGGATAATGAGTGGACAGTGCATGGATTCTACAAGGTTATCTACCAGTGCTAGTTCCCAGTATAATGAGTGGGAAGTTCTTGGATACTAGCAGTGCCCTCTACCTGTGCAAGTACCCAGGAAAATGAGTGGGCAGTGCTTGGATACTAGCAGGGCCTACACCAAGGCTAGTACCCAGGAAAATGAGTATGCAGTGGTTGGATACTACAAGGTCCTCTTCCTGTGCTAGCGCCCATTATAATGAGAGGGTAGTGCTTGGATACTTGCAGGGCCTCTACCTGTGCTAGTACCCAGGATAACAAGTGGACAGTGCTTGGATACTTGCAGGGCCTCTACCTGTGCTAGTACCCAGGATAATAAGTGGACAGTGCTTGGATACTACAAGGATATCTAAACTTGCTAGTACCCAGGATAATGAGTGGGCAGTGCTTGAATACTAGCAGGGCCCTCAACCTCTGCTAGTACCCAAAATAAAGATTGGGCAGTGTTTAGATACTAGCAGGGCCTCCACCTTGGTTAGTACTCTGGAAAATGACTTAACAGTGGTTGGATACTACCATGTCATCTACCTATGCTAGTACCCAGGATAATGAGTGCATAGTGCTTTGATACTATCAGGGCCTCTACCTGTGCTAGTACCCAGGATAATGAGTGGGCAGTGCTTGAATACCAGCAGGGAATCTACATAGGCAAGTAGACAAGAAAATGAGTGGGCAGTGCTTGGAAGCTAAAAGGGCCTCTACCTCTGCTAGTACCCAGGATAATGAGTGGGCAGTGCATCGATGCTAGCAGGGCCTCCACCAACGCTAGTACCCAGGAAAATGAGTTGGCAGTGGTTGAATACTACCAGGTCCTCTACGAGGGCTTGTACCTAGGATAATGAGTGTGAAGTGCTTTGACACTAGCAGGGCCTCCACGTAGGCTAGTACCCAGGAAAAAGAGTTGGCAGTGGTTGGATACTATCAGATCCTCTACATGTGCTAGCACCCAGGATAATGAGAGGGTAGTGCTTGGATACTAGCAGAGCCTCTACGTGTGCGATTACCCAGGATAATGATTGGACAGTGCATGGATAATACAAGGTTATCTACCAATGCTATTACCCTGGATAATTAGTGGGAAGTTCTTGGAAATTAGCAGTGCCCTCTACCTATGCTAGTGCCCAGGATAATAGAGGGCAGTGTTTTATATTAGCAAGGCCTCGAGTTGGCAAGGATTGGATACTATCATGGCCTCTACCTCTGCTAGTACCCAGTATAATGAGTGGGCAGTGCTTGGATACCAGCAGGGCCTCTACCTAGGATAGTACCCAGGAAAATGAGTGGGCAGTGCTTGGATACTAGGAGGGCCTCTACCTGTGCTGGTAATCAGGATAATGAGCGAGCAGTGCTTGGATATTAGCAGGGCGTTCACCTAGGCTACTAGCCAGGAAAATGAGTGGGCAGTGGATACTAGCAGGTTCTCTACCTGTGCTCGTAACCAGGATAATGAGAGGGAAATGCTTGGATACTACAAGGTCCTCTTCATGTGCTAGCACCGAACATAATGAGTGGGTAGTGCTAGGATACTAGCAGCGCCTCTACTTGTGCTAGTAAGCAGGAAAATGAGTGGGCAGTGCTTGTTTACTAGCAGGGCCTACACCAAGGCTAGTACCCAGGAAAATGAGTGGGCAATGGTTGGATACTACCAGGTCCTCTACCTGTCCTAGTATCTAGGATAATGAGTGGGCAGTGCTTTGATACTAGCAGGGCCTCCACCTAGGCTAGTACCCAGGAAAATGAGTGGGCAGTGCTTGGATACTAGCAGGTCGTCTACCTGTGCTGGTACCTAGGATAATGAGTGGGCAGTGCTTTGACACTAGCAGGGCCTCCACGTAGGCTAGTAAACAGGATAATATCGGGCAGTGCTTAGATACTAGCAGGGCCTCCAACTAGGCTAGAACAAAGGAAAAAGAGTGGTCAGCGGTTCGATACTAGAAGGTCCTCTACCTGAGCGAGTACATAGTGTAATGAGTAGGCAGTGTCTGAATTCTAGCATGGCCTCTACCTGTGCTATTACCCAGAATAATGAGCAGGCAGAGCTTAGATACTAGCATGCCCTCCACCTAGGCTAGTACCTTGGAATATGAGTGGGCAGTGGTTGGATACTACCAGGTCTTCTGCCTGTGCAAGTATTCAGGATAATTAGTGGGCAGTGCTTCGATAATAGCAGGGCCTCCACCTAGGCTAGTTCCCAGGAAAATGAGCAGGCAGTGGATGGATATTACCAGGTACTCTTCCTGTGGTAGTACCCAGGATAATGACAGCGTAGTGCTTCGATACTAGCAGAGCTTCTACCTGTGCTAGTACCCAGGATAATAAGTGGACAGTGCCTGGATACTTCAAGGTTATCTACCCTTGCTAGTACCCAGGATAATGAGTGGGCAGTGCTTGAATACTAGCAGGGTCCTCTACCTGTGCTAGTACCCAGAATAGTGAGTGGGCAGTGTTTGGATACTAGCAGGGCCTCCACCTAGGCCAGTACTCTGGAAAATGACTTAACAGTGGTTGGATACTACCATGTTCTCTACCTGTGCTAGTACCCAGGATAATGAGTGGGCAGTTCTTGGATAAAAGCAGGGCATCTCCCTAGGCTAGTACACAGGAAAATGAGTTGGCAGTACTTGGAAACTAGCAGGGCCTCTACCTGTGCTAGTAAACAGGATAATGAGTTGGGAGTGGTTTAATACTAGCAGGGCCTTTACATGTGCTAGTACCCAGGATAATGAGTGGACAGAGCATGGATACTACAAGGTCATCTCCCAGTCGTAATACCCAGGATAATAATTGGGAAGTTCTTGGATTCTATCTGTGCCCTCTAAGTGTGCTAGTACCCAGAATAATGAATGGGCAGTGTTTGGATTCTAGCAGGGCCTCCACCTAGGCTAGTACTCTGGAAAATGAGTTGGCAGTGGTTGGATACTACAATGTCCTCAAACTGTGTTAGTACCCAGGATAATGAGTGCATAGTGCTTGGATACTATCATTGCCTCTACCTCTGCTAGTACCCACGATAATGAGTGGGCAGTGCTTGGATACCAGTAGGGCCCTCTGCCTGTGCTAGTACCGAGAATAATGAGTGGGCAGTGTTTGAATACTAGCAAGGCCTCCACCTAGGCTAGTACTCTGGAAAATGACTTGGCAGTGGTTGGATACTACCATGTCCTCTTCCTGTGCTAGTACCCAGGATAATGAGTGCATAGCACTTTTTCACTATCAGGGCCTCTTCCTGTGCTAGTACCCAGGATAATGAGTGGGCATTCTTGGAAAAAAGAAGGGCATCTACCAAGGCTAGTACACAGGAAAATGAGTTGGCAGTGCTTGGAAACTAGCAGGGCCTCTACCTGTGCTAGTAAACAGGATAATGAATTGGGATTGGTTGGATACTATCAGATCCTCTACATGTGCTAGTACCCAGGATAATGAGAGCGCAGTGCTTGGATACTAGCTGGGCCTTTACCTGTGCTAGTACCCAGGATAATGAGTGGACAGTGCATGGATATTACAAGGTCATCTACCAGTCCTAGTACCCAGGATAATAATTGGGAAGTTCTTGGATTCTATCTGTGCCCTCTAAGTGTGCTAGTACCCAGAATAATGAGTGGGCAGTGTTTGGATACTAGCAGGGCCTCCACCTAGGCTAGTACTCTGGAAAATGAGTTGGCAGTGGTTGTATACTACAATGTCCTCAAACTGTGCTAGAAACCAGGATAATGAGTGCATAGTGCTTGGATACTATCAGGGCCTCTACCTCTGCTAGTACCCACGATAATGAGTGGGCAGTGCTTGGATACCAGTAGGTTCTCTACCTAGGAGAGTACCAAGGATAATGAGTAGGCAGTGCTTGGATGCTAGGAGGGCCTCTACCTGTGCTAGTAATCAGGATAATGAGTCAGCAGTGCTTGGATATTAGCAGGGCCTCCACCGAGGCTACTACCCAGGAAAACCAGTGGGCAGTGGTTGGATACTACGAAGTCCTTTACCTGTCCTAGTAATCAGGATAATGAGTGGGAAATGCTTAGATACTGCCAGGTCCTCTACATGTGCTAGTACCCAACATAATGAGTGGGTAGTGCTAGGATACTAGCAGGGCCTCTACCTGTGCTAGTAAGCAGGAAAATGAGTGGGCAGTGCTTTGAAACTAGCAGGGCCTCTACCTGTCCTAGTACCCAGGATGATGAGTGGGCAGTGCTTGGATACTACAAGGGCCTACACCAAGGCTAGTACCAAGGAAAATGAGTGGGCAGTTGTTGGATACTACCAGGTCCTCTACCTGTCCTAGTACCTAGGATAATGAGTGGGCAGTGTTTGATACTAGCAGAGCCTCCACCTAGCCTAGCACAAAGGAAAATGAGTGGGCAGTGGCTGGATACTAGCAGGTCTTCTAAGTGTGCTAGTACCCAGGATAATGAGTAGGCAGTGTCTGAATACTAGCAGGGCCTCTACATTTGCTAGTACCCAGGATAATGAGCGGGAAGTGCTTAGATACTAGCATGGCCTCTAAATAGGCTAGTACCCAGGAAAATGAATATGCAGTAGTTGGATACTACCAGGTCCTCTACCTGTGCTAGTATCCAGGAAAATGAGTGGGCAGTGGTTGGAAACTACCAGGTCCTTTGCCTTTGAAAGTAACCAGGATAATGAGTGGGCAGTGCTTGGATACTAGCAGGCCCTCTACCTGTGCTAGAACCCAGGATAATGAGTGGGCAGTGCTTGGATACTAGCAGGGCCTCCACCTAGGATAGTACCCAGGAAAATGAGTTGGCAGTGGTTGGATACTACCAGGTCCTCTTCCTGTGCTAGTACCCAAGATAATGAGAGTGTAGAGCTTGGATATTAGCAGGCCTCTGCCTGTGTTAGTACCCAGGATAATGAGTGGACAGTGCTTGGGTACTACAAGGTTATCTACCCTTGCTAGTACCCAGGATAAAGAGTGGGCAGTGCTTGAATACTAGCAGGGCCCTTTACCTGCGCTAGTACCCAGAATAATGAGTGGGCAGTGCATGGATACTAGCAGGGCCTCCACCTAGGCTAGTACTCTGGAAAATGACTTGGCAGTTGTTGGATACTACCATGTCCTCTACCTGTGCTAGTACCCAGGATAATGAGAGCATAGTGCTTGGATACAATCAGGGCCTCTACCTGTGCTAGTACCCAGGATAATGAGTGGGCAGTGTTTGAATACTAGCAGGGTCTGTACATCGTTTAGTACCCAGAAAAATGAGTGGGCAGTGCTTGGATTCTAGGAGGGCCTCCACCTAGGCGAGTACCCAGGAAAATGATTGTGCAGTGGTTGGATATTACGAGGTCATCTACTTGTGCTAGTAAACAGGATAATGAGTGGGCAGTGCTTTGATACTAACAGGGTCTCTGCCTGTGCTAGCCTCCTGAATAATGAGTGAGCAGTGCTTGGATACTAGCAGGGCCTCAACATAGGTTAGATCCTAGGAAAATGAGTGGGCAGTGGTTGGATACTACCATGTCCTCTGCATGTGCAAGTGCCCAGGATAATGAGTGGGCAGTGCTTGGATACTAGCAGGGCCTTCACGTAGGTTAGTACCCAGGAAAATGAGTTGGCAGTGGTTGGATGCTATCAGATCCTCTCCGTGTTCTAGTACCCAGGATAATGGGAGCGTAGTGCTTGGATACTAGCAGGGCCTCTACCTGTGCTAGTACCCAGGATAATGAGTAGACAGTTCATGGATACTACAAGGTCATGTACCAGTGCTAGTAACCAGGATAATAAGTGGGAAGTTCTTGGATACTAGCAGTGCCCTCTACCTGTGCTAGTACCCAGGATAATAGTGGGCAGTGTTTGGATACTAGCAGGGCCTCCACCTAAGCTAGTACTCTGGAAAATGAGTTGCCAGTAGTTGGATACTACCAAGTTCTCTACCTGTGCTAGTACCCAGGATAATGAGTGCATAGCACTTGGATACTATCAGGGTCTCTACCTCTGCTAGTACCCAGGGTAATGAGTGGGCAGTGCTTGGATACCAGCAGGGCCTCTACCTAGGATAGCAACCAGGAAAATGATTGGGCAGTGCTTGTATACTAGGAGGGCCTCTACCTGTGCTGGTAATCAGGACAATGAGTGAGCAGTGCTTGGATATTAGCAGGGCCTTCACCTAGGCTACTACCCAGGAAAATGAGTGGGCAGTGGTTGGATACTACCAGGTCCTCTACCTTTGCTAGTAACCAGGATAATGAGTGGAAAATGCTTAGATACTACAAGGTCCTCTACATGTGCTAGTACCCAACATTATGAGTGGGAAGTGCTAGGATATTAGCAGGGCCTCTACCTGTGCTAGTAAGCTGGAAAATGAGTTGACAATTCTTGGAAACTAGCAGGGCCTGTACCTGTGCTAGTACCCAGGACAATAAGTGGGCAGTGCTTGGATAGTAGCAGGGCCTACACCAAGGCTAGTACCCATGAAAATGAGTGGGCAGTGGTTGGATACTACCAGGTCCTCCACCTGTCCTAGTACCTAGGATAATGAGTCGGCAGTGCTTAGAAACTAGCATGGCCTCAACCTAGGCTAGTACCTAGGAAAATGAGTGGGCAGTGGTTGGATACTACCAGGTAATGTACATGTGATAGTACAAGGATAATGAGTGGGCAGTGCTTTGATACTAGCATGGCCTCAACCAAGGTTAGTACCCAGGAGAATGAGTGGGCAGTGGTTGGATAGTACCATGTCCTCTGCGTATGCAAGTGCCCAGGATAATGAGTGGGTAGTGCTTGGATACTAGCAGGGCCTCTACCTGTGCCAGTACCCAGGATAATGAGTGGGCAGTGCTTGGATACTAGAAGGGCCTCCACGTAGGCTAGTACCCAGGAAAATGAGCAGGCAGTTGTTGGATACTGTCAGATCCTATACGTGTGCTAGTAGCAGGATAATGAGAGAGTAGTGCTTGGATACTAGCAGGGCGTTTAACTGTGCTATTACCCAGGATAATGAGTAGACAGTGCAGGAATACTGCTAGTACCCAGGATAATGAGTGGGAAGTTCTTGAATACTAGCAGTGCCCTTTACCTGTGCTAGTACCCAGGATAACAGTGGACAGTGTTTGGATAACAGCAGAGCCTTTACCTAAGCTAGTACTCTGGAAAATGTGTTGGCAGTGGTTGGATACTACCATGTTCTCTACCTGTGCTAGTACCCAGGATAATGAGTGCATAGTGCTTGGATACTATCAGGGCCTCTACCTCTGCTAGTACCCAGGATAATGAGTGGGCAGTGCTTGGATACCAGCAGGGCCTCTACCTAAGACAGTTACCAGGAAAATGAGTGGGCAGTGTTTGGATACCATCAGGGCATCTACCTAGGCTAGTACACAGGAAAATGAGTAAGCAGTGCTTGGAAACTAGCAGGGCCTCTACCTGTGCTAGTACCCAGGATAATGAGTTGGCAGTGGTTAGATACTACCAGGTCCTCTACCTGTGCTAGTACCTAGAATAATGAGTGGAAAGTGTTTTGACACTAGCAGGGCCTCCACCTAGGCTTGTTCCCAGAAAAATGAGTGGGCAGTGGTTGGATACTAGCAGGGCCTCGACCTGTGCTAGTACCCAGGATAATGAGTCGGCAGTGCATGGATAATAGCAGTGCCTCCACCTAGGCTAGTACCCAGGAAAATGAGTGGGCAGTGGTTTGATACTACCAGGTCATCTACCTGTGCTACTTCCCAGGATAATGAGTTGGCAGTGTTTGGATTCTAGCAGGGCCTCAACATAGGCTACTACTCTGGAAAATGAGTTGGTAGTGGTTGGATACTACCATGTCCTCTACCTGTGCTAGTTCCCAGGTTAATAAGTGCATAGTGCTTGAATACTATCAGGGCCTCTACCTGTGCTAGTACGCAGAATAATGAGTGCACAGTGCTTGGATACCAGCAGGGTCTCTACATAGGCTAGTACCCATGAAAATGAGTGAGCAGTGCTTGTATATTAGCAGGGCCGCTACCTGTGCTAGTAACCTGGATAATGAATGAGCAGTGCTTGGATTCTAGCAGGGCCTCCACCTAGGCTACTACCCAGGAAAATGAGTGGGCAGTGGTTGGATACTACCAGGTCCTCTACCTATGCTAGTAAGCAGGAAAATGAGCCGGCAGTGCTTGGAAATTAGCAGGGCCTCTACCTGTGCTAGTTCCCAGGATAATGAGTGGGCAGTGCTTGGATGCTAGCAGGCCCTCCACCAAGGCTAGTTCCCAGGAAAATGAGTGGGCAGTGGTTGGATACTACCAGGTCCTCTACCTGTGCTGGTACCTACGAAAATGACTGGTCAGTGCTTTGATACTATCAGGGGCTCCACCTATGCTAGTCCACAGGAAAATGAGTATGCAGTGCTTGGATACTAGCAGGGCCCCTACGTTTGCTTGTACTCAGGATAAGGAGTGGGCAGTGCATAGATACTAGCAGGGCCTAAACCTAGGCTAGTACCCAGGAAAATGGGTGGGCAGTGGTTGGATATTTCCAGGTCCTCTTCCTGTGCGAGTACCAAGGATAACGAGTGGGCAGTGCTTGGATACTTCGAGGTCGTCTACCTGTTATAGTTTCCAGGATAATGAGTGGGTAGTGCTTTGATACAAGTAGGGCCTCCACCTAGGCTAGCAGTCTTGAAAATGAGTTGGCAGTGGTTGGATACTACCATGTCCTCTGCCTGTGCTAGTACCCAGGATAATGAGTGCATAGTGCTTGGACTCTATCAAGGCCTCTACCTGTGCTAGTACCCAGGATAATGAGTGGGCATTACTTGGATACCAACAGAGCCTCCACCCAGACTAGAGCACAGGAAAATGAGTGGGCAGTGCTTGTATAGTACCAGATCCTCTATGACAATAAATGGTATAAAATACAGACAATATGGAAACATAAACATATGTGCAGTTTAATGTGATCCTTTACTGACAACTGTGTGGGTGAAACGTTGTCATTAAAAGGATCACATTAAACTGCATATGTGTTTATGTTTCCACCAGATCCTCTACCTGTGCTAGTACCCAGGATAATGAGTGGGCAGTGCTTGGATACTAGCAGGGCCTGTACCTGTGCTAGTAACAAGGATAATAAGTGAGCAGTGCTTGGATACTAGCAGGGCCTCCACCTATGCTAGTACCCAGGGTAATGAGTAGGCAGTGCTTGGATACTAGCTGGGTCCCTACCTGTGCTAGTACCCAGGATAATGAGTGGGCAGTACTTGGATATTATCAGGGCCTCTACCTTTGATAGTTGGTAGATAAGACTCATAGGCAACAATTTGGGCAACTTCATTCCGAAACGTTTCGCCTACTCGGTAGGCTTCTTCAGTCGAGTACAGAAAGTAGGCTGGAGCTGTAGAGATGTGAAGACGATGTAAGCAGTCCATCACACTTGAAGTCGTAGATTTGAGGTTGTCAGTCCCTCAGCCTGAAAAGCTCTGTTCCAAAGTCCGGAACTAACTGAAGATCAAGGGACAGTGTTGAGACTTAAATACTGTCGGAAGGAGAGGTGCAGGGTAGTACTAGTGAGAATGTAGCTACTGAGAGGTCATGTCCCTCTCAGATCAAACAGTTCTCACTTGAAAAAGTTGTCCAAGGTGTTTTCTCTTCTGTACCAAGATGCCATTGTGTTGCAGTGTCTGAGAGAGTGATTATCAAGTAGTATACAATACAGACAGGTTGGTAGATAAGACACATAGTCAACAATTTGGGCAACTTTATTCCGAAACGTTTTGGAAGAGAACTTCTCCAGGCTGAGGGACTAACAACCTCAAATCTACGGCTTCAAGGGTGATGGACGTATTATATCGCCTTCACATCTCTACAGCTCCCGCCTACTTTCTGTACTCGACTGAAGAAGCCTACTGTGTAGGCGAAACGTTTCGGAATAAAGCTGCCCAAATTGTTGCCTATGTGTCTTATCTACCAACCTGTCGGTATTGTATATCATTTGATAATCACCTGTGCTAGTACCCAGGATAATGAGTGGACAGTGCTTGGATACTAGCAGGGCCTCCACCTAGGCTAGTACCCAGGAAAAAGAGTAGGCAGTGGTTGGATACTACCAGGACCTCTACATGTGCTAGAACCCAGGATAATGAGTGGGCAGTGCTTTGATACTAGCAGGGCCTTCACCTTGGCTAGTACCCAGGAAAATGAGTGGGCAGTTTTTGGATACAAGCAGGGCCTCTACCTGTGCTAGTACCCAGGATAATTAATAGGAAGTGCTTGGGTACTATCAGGGCCTCCAATTAGACTAGAACCCAGGATAATGAATGAGTAGTTCTTGGATAGTACCAGGTCCTCTACCTAGGCAAGTACCCTGGATAATGAGTGGGCAGTGCTTTGATGCGAGCAGGGCCTTTACATGTGCTAGTATCCAGGATAATGAATGAGCAGTGTTTTTATACCAGCAGGGCCTCTACCTGTGTTCGTACCCAGGATAAAGAGAGGGCAGTGCTTGGATACTAGCACGGCCTTCACCTAGGCTAGTATGCAGGAAAATCAGTTGGCAGTGTTTCGATACTACGAGATCCTCAACCTGTGCCAGTACCCAGGGTAATGTGTATGCAGTGCTTTGATACTAGCAGGGCCTCTACCTGTGCTATTACCCAGGATAATGAGTGGGCAGTGCTTGGATACTAGCAAGGCCTCTTCCTGTGCTAGTACCCAGGTTAATGAATGGGCAGTGCTTGTATACTAGCAGGACCTCAACCTAAGCTAATACCCAGGAAGATGATTGGGCAGTGGTTGGATACCTAGAGTCTACATGCAGGGTATTCCGGGGATCAACGTCCCCATGGCCCGGTCCACGACCAGGCCTCCATATGGATCAGGGCCTGTTCAACGAGGCTGTTACTCCTGGTCGCACGCAATCCAATACCAGGTCCTCTACCTGTGCTAGTACCCAGGATAATGAGTGGGTAGTGCTTGGATACTACAAGGTCATGTACCAGTGCTAGTACCCAGGATAATGAGTGGGTAGTGCTTGGATACTACAAGGTCCTCTACATGTGCTAGTACCCAGGACAATGAGTGGGTAGTGCTTTGATAATAGCAGGGCTCTCTACCTGTGCTAGTACCCAGAATAATGAGTGGGCAGTGCTTGGATACTAGCAGGGCCTCCACCTAGGCTAGCACTCTGGAAAATGAGTAGGCAGTGGTTGGATACTACCATGTCCGCTACTTGTGCTCATACCCAGGACAATGAGTGCGTAGTGCTTGGATACCAGCAGGGCTACCACCTAGGCTAGTACCCAGGAAAATGAATGGGCAGTGGTTGGATACTACAACGACCTCTACCTGTGCTAGTGTCATGTAGGTTCGAAAGGTGGATAGGGTAAAAACACTCAAGTAGGCTGGTTATTATGTATAATTGTAACGGAAAGTATGGGAAGCACCATCACCCGCTCTGCGTCGCTGCTCCCTATCTTAAGACTGACTCACCAGTGAAGCCTACGGTGAGTGACGTTTGAAAACATGCTATGGTCAGCAGCAACATGAATAACAGTCAGTGATTCACACAGTCGGTTGGTAGTGAGTCATGCTACTGGCAACTGGTACTACTGAGACTAGTACCCAGGATAATGAGTGTTCAGTGCTTGGATACAATCAGGGCCTCCACCTAGGCTTGTACTCAGGAAAATAAGTTGGCAGTGGTTGGATACTATCAGGCCCTCTACCTGTGCTAGTACAGAGGATACCCAGGATAACGAGTTTGCAGTGCATGGATACTAACAGGTGCTCTTCCTGTGCTAGTACCCATGATAATGAATGGGCAGTGCTTGGATTGCACCAGGGCCTCTACCTGAGACTAGTACCCAGGATAATGAGTGGGCAGTGCTTGGATACAAGCAGGGTCTCAACCTAGCCTTGTATCCAGGAAAATAAGTGGGCAGTGGTTGGATACTACATGGTCCTCTACCTGTTCTTGAACCCAGGATAATGAGTGGGCAGTGCTTGGATACTTGCAGGACCTCTACCTATGCTAGTACCCAGGATAATGAGTTGGCAGTGCTTGGATACTAGCAGGGTCTCCATCTAGGCGGCTAGTATCCAGGAAAATGAGAGGGCAGTGTTTGGATTCTAGCGTGGCCCTCTACCTGTGTTACTACCCAGGATAAGGAGTGGGCAGTGCTTGGATACTAGCAGGGCCTCCACCTAGGCTAGTACCCAGGAAAATGAGTGGGCAGAGGTTGGATACTACAAGGTCCTCTAGCTGTGCTAGTACCCAGGATAATTAGTGGGCAACGCATCGATACAACCAGGTTCTGTACCTGTGCTAGTACCCATGATAATGAGTGGGCAGTGCTTTGATTCTAGCAGGGCCAGGTCCTCCACCTAGGCTAGTTCTCACGAAAATGAGTTGGCAGTGGTTGGATACTACGTGGTCCTCAACCTGTGCTAGTTCCCAGGATAATGAGTGGGCAGTGCTTGGATACTAGCAGGGTCTACACGTAAGCT
This sequence comes from Cherax quadricarinatus, assembly GCF_038502225.1. Lineage (NCBI taxonomy): Eukaryota > Metazoa > Arthropoda > Malacostraca > Decapoda > Parastacidae > Cherax > Cherax quadricarinatus. The sequence goes on along the minus strand of NW_027195879.1, from coordinate 66,604 downwards.
AGTACCCAGGAAAGTGAATTGGCAGTGGTTGGATACTACCAGGTTCTCTACCTGTGCAATTACCAAGGATAATGAGTGGGCAGTGCTTGGATATTAGCAGGGCCCCCACCTAGGCTAGTACCAGGAAAATGAGTTGGCAGTGGTTGGACACTACCAGGTCCTTTACCTGTGCAAGAACCCAGGATAATGAGTGGGCAGTGCTTTGATACTAGTAGGACCTCTACCTGTGCAAGAACCCAGGATAATGAGTGGGCAGTGCTTTGATACTAGTAGGACCTCTACCTGTGCTTTTTCCCAGGATAATGAGTGGGCAGCACTTGGATACCTGCAGGGTCTTTACCTGTGCTAGTACCCAGGATAATGAGTGGGCAGTGCTTGGATACTACCAGATCCTATACCTGTGCTAGTATCCAGGATAATTAGTGGGCAGTGCTTGGATTCTAGCAGGTCCTCTACCTGTGCTAGTACCCAGGATAATGAGTGGGAAGTGCTTGGATACTAGCAGTGTCTCAACCTAGGCTTGTATGCAGGAAAATAATTGGGCAGTGGTTTGATACCTTGAGTCTACCTGCAGGGCATTCCGGGGATCAACGTCCCCACGGCCCGGTCCACGACCAGGCCTCCCGGTGGATCAGAGCCTTATCAACGAGGCTGTTACTGCTGGCCACACGCAATCCAATACCAGGTACTCTACCTGTGCTAGTACCAAGGATAATAAGTGGGCAGTGCTTGGATACTACAAGGTCCTCTACCTGCTCTAGTACCCAGGATAATGATTGGGCAGTGCTCGGATACTACCAGAGCCATCTACCTGTGCTAGTTCCCAGGAAAATGAGTGGGCAGTGGTTGGATACTAGCAGGGCCTCCACCTAGGCTAGAACTCAGGAAATTGAGTGGGCAGTGGTAGGATAGTACCAGATCCTCTACCTGTGCTAGTATGCAGGATAATGAGTGGACAGTGCTTGGGTACTAGCAGGGCCTCTACCTGTGCTAGTAACCAGGGTAATGAGTGAGCAGTGCTTGGATTGCAGCAGGGCTTCCACCTAGGCAAGTACCCTGGAAAATGAGTGGGCATGACTCAAGAAATCGTAATGACACGATTGCAAACAAACCATACCCTCGGCCGGGATTGAACCCGCGGTCATAGAGTCTCAAAACTCCAGCCCGTCGCGTTAGCCACTAGACCAGCTAGCAACAATAAGCTTCATCCAACTAGGTATATTTCTACTCCATAGGAAGGTTAGCACAGGCACCACTGTGACCACAAATGCAAGTTTTTGCAGACGAATCTCCAGCTAGCGTGGCCGTGACGAACTCTAGCTCAAGTCCCTTCACTGTCGTCAACATGACTCAAGAGATTCGTCTGTAAAAACTTGCACTTGTGGTCACAGTGGTGCCTGTGCTAACCTTCCTATGGTGTAGAAATATACCTAGTTGGATGAATCTTATTGTGGCTAGCTGGTCTAGTGGCTAACGCGACGGGCTGGAGTTTTGAGACTCTATGACCGCGGGTTCAATCCCGGCCAGGGGTATGGTTTGTTTGCAATCGTGTCATTACGATTTCTTGAGTCATGTTGACGGCAGTGAAGGGACTTGAGCTAGAGTTCGTCACGGCCACGCTAGCTGGAGATTTGTCTGTAAAAACTTGCATTTGTGGTCACTGTGGTGCCTGTGCTAACCTTCCTATGGTGTAGAAATATACCTAGTTGGATGAATCTTATTGTGGCTAGCTGGTCTACTGGCTAACGCGACGGGCTGGAGTTTTGAGACTCTATGACCGCGGGTTCAATCCCGGCCGGGGGTATGGTATGAGTGGGCAGTGGTTCGATACTACAAGGTTCTCTGGAAACATAAACACATATGCAGTTTAATGTGATCCTTTATTGACAACGTTTCACCCTCACGTTAGGCTTTTTCAAGTCAAACACAGATCTACCTGGGGTGGAAGGTACGGGAGTATTTATAGTCATGTTCAGAAAGTTGAGGTCAGGTGAAGAATGCCGCATCTGACGATCTGCCAGGAGGGGTTATAGAGTCTTGGGTACCTTGGCAGGGGTATTGGACAAGTTGTGAGTAGACCTTCTGCAGTGTTCTATTTTCTTATGTGGGATAGAGATGAAGATGTTTCTTGGCGAGTGGTTCAGCTATGTTATAGAAGCCGTTGTTCTGGTTGAAATTATTGGTTATAGAGATAAGCGATGATTCCAGGATTCTTCGGTATTGAGTGTTGTCTTCTGTGGCGATAAGTCTTGAGTTTCTGTAGTTAATTAAATGGTTGTGTGAATTGCGATGTTGTACACAGGCATTCCTTGTATCGTCAGTCGTGCTTGCATATTGGTGTTCTGAAATACGTGTTTGGAGGTCTCTTGATGCATCGCCCACATATAATTTGCTGCAGTCATTACAAGGGATTATGTATACCCCTGCAGAGGATGGAAGCTAGTCGTGTCTACTACTGGTGATGTCCTTGATGGTCGTTGTTGTGGAGGTAGATACTTGGAATGATGTATTGGAAAAGATGTTGGAAACATGTTTGGCAATGGAGTTGGTGGGGAGGACTATGTATCTCTTCTCGGCAGTGACTTCTCTGGATGTGTTGAAGATGTTTAATGCCCGCCGTCTGCAGTCTATGATGAAGTGACGAGGATAGTGGAGTTTAGGAAATACTTGTTCAATTATAGTGCATTTTTCCTCAAGGAACTCATTGCTGCAGATACTGAGTGCACGCAGGAAGAAGCCTATAATTACACCACGTTTAGTTTTGGTGTCGTGGTGAGAGTAGAAGTGGAGAAGATCGTTTTGGTTGGTTGGTTTTCGATAGACTTTAAAACGAAGTTCATGGTCAGTTTTGCAGAGGAGAACATCAAGGAAAGGAAGAGTGTTGTCGACTTCTTCTTCAAGTGTGAACTGGATTGAGGGCTCGACCTGGTTGAGCTTGTCTTGGAGAGCTTGAACCTTCAAGCGCCTGGGAGTTATGAGGAGAATGCCGTCAACATAACGGAGCCAGGTGACAGTCGAAGGAATAATGGTGGAGAAACGCTCGGCTTCCAGATGTTCCATGTATAAGTTTGCCAGGACAGCACTGAGTGGCTAGCCCATGGGTAGACCAAAAGTCTGTTGAAAGAGGTGATTTTCGAAAGAGAAACACGTAAAGCCGACACATAGTTCAACGAGGTCGATGAAATCGCTGGCTGGAATAGGAAGATCAAGTGAATCGTCAACGGCTTCTATAAAATAGCTGAACCACTCGCTAAGACCATTTAATTAACTACAGAAACTCAAGACTTATCGCCACAGAAGACAACACTAAATACCGAAAAATCCCGGAATCATCGCTTATCTCTGTAACCAACAATTTCAACCAGAACAACTGCTTCTATAACATAGCTGAACCACTCGCCAAGAAACTTCTTCATCGCTATCCCACATAAGAACATAGAACACTGCAGAATGTCTACTCACAACTTGTCCAATATCCCTGCCAAGCTACCCAAGACTCTATAATCCCACCCGGTAGATCATCAGATGCGGTATTCTCCACCTGACCTCAACATTCTGAACATGACTATAAATACTCCCGTACCTTCCATCCCAGGTAGATCTGTGTGTGACTTGAAAAAGCCCACTGTGTGGGTGAAACGTTGTCAATAAAGGATCACATTAAACTGCGCATATGTTTATGTTTCCATTGTGTCGGTATTTTATACCATTTATTTTCATCGTGTCAAACACTGCAGTAGAAATGGATCCTTCACACAGAGAATACCTGGACCTTCTTCTAAAAGCTTACTCACTTCGCAACAGACACAATTTTCTTCGTGATTGCATCCAAGAAATGGTCTTACCAAGATCTACTCCTCCTCAAATTGCCAACATCAAACCTCCTTTCTCCGCTACAGCTCGGACCTACCTTGAAGAGTGTGCAGATGACTTAAACAATGCTATAAAGGAAGCTTTTCTCCAAGCCAGAACACTAGGCACAACACTTCAGTGCAACATGAACAGGCGCACCGCCGAAATCATTCGCAGCCAGCTGAGTTACCACTGCGAATGTTCAACAGTAGATCAGACTTGCTAGAAAACTACAAACTCTCTGCAATAAGTCATTGGAAAAGTTTAGGAAGACCTGACATTATTCAAAATCTTTCATCTCGTCCACTATCAACCACAGAAACCGAAGTCCTCAGCTTAGGCTTCAAATTTGCAACAGGAATTACAAAACCAAAACAAGACCTCAATTTCATTGCCAAAAACTACAGACACAATGACTCCGACTTCCAAAAAGGTTTTCTTCAAGGCATCATCTTAGCAGCTATCTCTACATGCAGCTCCCCAGTTACATCATTGCACTTAAAGGTTTAGCAGAAGACATGACCATCAGGGTCACCACCGTTGATAAAGGAGGTGTTGTTATCATGAACACTGACGACTACAGGAACAAAATGCTCAATCTACTTAATGACCCAGATACCTACAAGTCCCTCACAACTAACCAAGTGGACAACCTTACTAAAACTTTTCTTCAAAGGACTCGCCAAATTCTGAGGAACTCAGAACAAGGGAAGAAACTTCTGCGCACCATACCCAACAACCCCAGACCTGCCAGAATGTATGGCCTACCAAAAACTCAAAAGCCTTGTATCCCATTGAGGCCCATATCTTCGGGAATAGGCAGTGCTCCTCACCAACTCTCAGGAATTCTCGCAAAACACCTCTCCAAACTCAGTCCAGCACATCTCAAACACTCGGGTGATCTTCTCAATCGCATTCGCAACATCAACATCAGGAACAAGAAAGTTTCCAGCCTTGACGTATCTTCCCTATACACCAAAGTACCTACTACACAAGCCATCGATCTCCTGCGCAGAAAAATTGACGATTCACTTGATCTTTCTATTCCAGCCAGCGATTTCATCGACCTCGCTGAACTATATGTCGGCTTTACGTGTTTCTCTTTCGAAAACCACCTCTTTCAACAGACTTTTGGTCTACCCATGGGCTAGCCCTCAGTGCCGTCCTGGCGAACTTATACATGGAACATCTGGAAGCCGAGCGTGTCTCCACCATTATTCCTTCGACTGTCACCTGGCTCAGTTATGTTGACGACATTCTCCTCATAACTCCCAGGCACTTCAACGTTCAAGCTCTCCAAGACAAGCTCAACCAGGTCGAGCCCTCAGTCCAGTTCACACTTGAAGTAGAAGTTGACAACACTCTTCCTTTCCTTGATGTTCTCCTCTGCAAAACTGACCATGAACTTCGTTTTAAAGTCTATCAAAAACCCACAAACCAAAACGATCTTCTCCACTTCTACTCTCACCACGACACCAAAACTAAACGTGGTGTAATTATAGGCTTCTTCCTGCGTGCACTCAGAATCTGCAGCAATGAGTTTCTTGAAGAAGAATGCACTATAATTGAACAAGTATTTTCTAAACTTCACTATCCTCGTCACTTCATCAGAGACTTTAGACGGCGGGCATTAAACATCTTCAACACAACCAGAGAAGACACTGCCGAGAAGAGATACATAGTCCTCCTGTTATATCTTTGAAATTGGTCATCCTGTCTTATTTAACTATTGTAAGAGAATATGTTCATCACTTAATATTATAGCGTGAAAGTCCCTGTTTATAGCTAAAATAGAGACTTTCGGCATTATATTATTATCTGTTAATATATGAAAAAATACCATGGTATTATCACTATTATCGCTATTATCACTGTTATCACTATTATCACTATTATCACTATTATGTTATTATCACTATTTTGTTATTATCACTATTATTTTACTATTATTGTTAGGTAGGATTTCTTGTGTATATAGAGTAGAGTTTAAGTCTCGGAACCATCCGGTGAATTGTTCCATTGTTCAATTGTTTCATTGTTTATGTCTGGCTGACTGACGTTGGATCAGGTGATCCAACCTGATGATACGTCAACAGACTGGCAAGTAGTCAGTATGCTCCCTGCTCTAGCCCTGACAACTGATCGTATATTGGCTCTTACGGTGTACAGTTTGAATGGTTTTGATAATTGGACTCTAGAGCTGACTCACTTTGTTCCTCACTACTCTGAAAGATTCTTTTGATATTTATATTCTTGGTCAGTTCAGTAATCCATAGAGATACTTTACGGCCAGATTCAAAGGTCTTGTTAAATCTTGTACCTTTTGCATTTTGAGTTTACAGTCTTGTTAAGACAAAGACGTAAATGTTATTGAAGACTGAATTACAGGAAGAATAATTAAACTTCCTTATTAATGTGACATTTCCATGATTTCGAACTAAATGTATATGGTAAATTTATTGTACAAAGTATTAAGTTACATTAACTACAAAGAGAAGATAAAGTATTGTATTTAAATACTTTAATAAATTTGAATATTATTCTATGGAGTTTCCCAGTTGAAATTATTTCCCCTAGACTCTAAAACTTTAAATAACTCAGATCCAAAAATCTTGTTGCATAAGAAATGAATGGTAACAGGCCACATTCTGAAGTTCTTTAAAAAAATTTCTTATTCGCAACAAATGAGGTACCCGTCCGGGATCTCTGTTGTTCTAAGACATTGATCAAAAGAACAATATTAAAGTTATATACTGGGAATTTATCTTTAGTTAATTTCAAAATATTGATCATGGAAGATCACATTAAAGAGTTATTTGAAGATTTAACATTGTCAAAGCTGGACTCCTTGAAACTTCAAACGTGCTGGCAGATAGCCCGTAAATTGGGAGCACCATACGATAGATATTACACAGCCAATACCGTAAGGGCAATAATTAGAAACAAATTGTTTCCAGAGGCCTCTAACCATCATGTAGCAGGAGATTCTGACTCTGAAAGTTTAGTTTCTCAAGTAAGCTACCAGTCGAGAATCGAAGTATTAGAAGAACAATTTCAAAGAGTTGATCTTGAAATTGAATCAGACAGATTAGGTCCCGCTTTGGCCTCTAGTAAAGCAGATGAAGTATTGCAGGGTGCAGCCGCTGTTCGGCATTCTCCCGTTACTGAAGGAATTCCTATTAATGGTCAGCCTGGCCCTCACCAAGGTGCACGTCCAAAGGAATATCCACATACCACCAGTTCAATTCCCTCGTTTTCGATACCATCGGGGCATATTTCTCAAAGTCAGTTTGAGAAATTAGAGAGACTATTTATTTTACAGACTGCTCAAATTGAGACTCAGCGTAAATTAAATGAAGAAGACTTTCAAATGGAAACGCTCCGCTATATAAGACAACAACAACAAGGAAATGTGAGTGAAAGATGTTCTGAATCCTCAAATGATTCTTTCAATATACAAAAAGCTGCATCTATGGTTCCAAGATTTAATGATGGAGATTTAGATACTTATTTTGAAGTCTTTGATAATCAAGCGCGTGCTATGCGCTGGCCCCGACAACACTGGGCAACCTTATTACATACTTCGTTGTCTGGTAAACCTCAAAGTTGAATGGCTACGATACCTTTTGAGAAATATGTGGATTATGATTCCGTTAAGAAGGCTATCCTAGAGGCTTATGATCTCCTTCCAGTAAGTTATCAAAAAACCTTTAGAGCATTAAAACGCCAGCCAACTCAGTGGTATGTAGATTTTGCACGTGAAAAGAAAATCGCTTTTGAGAGATGGTGTAGAGCTTCTAACTGTAAATCTATGGAAAGTCTTTCCCAATTGATCCTGCATGAGGATTTCTATAATAATTTACCAGTTGCCCCATAGTAAATGTACTAGAAACAGCCTCGCTCGCCGATAATTATGAAATATCTCAACAATTGATTGGCGAAACAAAAAGTAAGGAAACAGTGACTAAATATGCCCTTAAGAAAGGACGATCCAATCTTACAGAGATGCATCGCATACAGAATCCTTACCCGACCTCCTATGATGCCTCCACGCCCATTAATAATAAATTTAGATCTAACTCTAGGAAAAGTTCAAAACCACTAAGGCATAACAGTGAGTTGAACTGCACTTATTGTAATAAGAAAGGGCATTTAAGGAAACACTGTTATTGGCTAGAGAGGGATACCAGGAACGAGCGACTTCGTTTCCCAACACAGGTAATATCTTCATCGACAACTCAAAAGAAACTGAACCCTAGTACCAAACAAGGTTCACAAGAACGAATCAGTAGTCATTCTAGATGACTCAATAATAGAGCTGTTTCAGAAAAAGATATTCACTCAGCTATGAGTCCCTACTTTGCTAAAGTGAAAGTTGGAATAGACGAGACTCAATTAGTTGAAATTAATTCCTTCCGTGATACTGGAAGTTATTTAACATTGTTGAAGCAGGACATACTTCCCGTAAGTGATATGACTCGCACAAAGCTAGATGTCTTATTAGAAGCCTATGGAGGCGCCATTATAAGAGTGCCTCTTCACAGGATATACATCCAAACACCAACCTATACTGGCTTTGTGTCGGTAGGTATATCCAGTGAAACTTTTCCTATTCAGGGCGTTGACTTACTCATAGGCAATGATCTAGACTATCCGGGTATATGCCGAGAGCCTCTAGTTATTGATAATTCTACTGACATTAACTATGCCATAGAAGCTCGAAAAGAGGCTCCTACCTTATTTCCTCTCAATGTTATAACTAGAGCAATGTCTAGAGCGCCTCAAAATCCTTTGTCAACTGAAGTCCTAAGTGAAGGCGAAGATTTAGGTCTCGATTTATTGTTCAGCAGATCCTTACAACCCGGATCTTCAAATCTGAAACATTCTATGATCGGCCCTTTTCAAGATTCTGATATTAAAATGCTATCGAAAGAAGATTAAATAAGGGATCAGTTTCTTGATCCATCCCTAGAGAAATTACGAGAGATAGCTATTACAGAAGACGACGCCCATGACCTGGACAATTGTTACTATCTTGCTAATGGTATATTAATGAGAAAGGAAAAGTCTCTTTTGTTTTCCGACGATCATCTGTCTACCAGCAAACATCTAGCACCTTCAGAGAATTGGCTATTAGTTTCGCCCACCATAGTCCCATGGGAGGACATTTGGGAGTAAAGAAAACGCTGGGCAAAATAGCCAAGCATTTTCATTGGCCCAGAATGAAGGAGACTGTGGAAAGCTATTTAAAAGGTTGTCAAGTCTGTCAAGTGACCGGCAAACCTTCGCACACACCTCCACCAGTTCCCCTCATTCCGATTCCCGTCAGTGGTGAGCCCTTCTCACGCCTGATAATAGATTGTGTTGGTCCGTTACCCAGGACTAAACAAGGGAATCAATATCTGTTTACAATTATGGATGTCGTTACTCGATATCCAGAGGCTATCCCTTTGAGAAAAATTAATTCTCGCATCATTGTTCGAGCTTTGCAAAAATTTTTCTCACAGGTGGGGATTCCCCGAATAATTCAATCCGATCAAGGTTCAAATTTTACCTCTAAGATGTTTCGTGATGCCTTATCTTGCCTCGGAATTAAGTCCGTATTTTCTGTTGCTTATCACCCTCATTCACAAGGAGCCCTTGAACGATTTCATCAAACATTAAAATCAATGATGAGAGCGTACTGCGAACAGTTTTCCAGAGATTGGGACGAAGGAATACCATTCCTCTTGTTCGCCTTAAGGGAAAGCGAACAAGAAAGCACTGGGTTCAGTCCATTTGAATTAATTTACGGACACCAAGTACGCGGCCCCCTCGCCGTACTAAAAGATTCATGGACCGGAAAATCCGAACCCTCGCTTAAAACAACTCCAACTCTAATGCAAAAGCGTTTGTCACAACTGAGGGAATTAGCCTCAAAAAACTTAGCTAAGGCCCAATCCAAGATGAAGCATTGTTATGACAAACACACACGCTCTCGTTTCTTCAAACCAGGTGACAGTGTGATGGCACAGAAATTCTTACCTGGACACGCTCTGCAACCTAGATACGAAGGTCCTTTGGAAGTGATTGAGCGGCTCAATAAGGTAAATTATGTACTACAAACTCCAGGAAAGAGAAAAGCAAAACGTACTTATCACGTAAACCAACTCAAGGCTTACCACCCTAGTATCATACCAGTTTCGACAGTTCTTCCTTTAGCTGAAACTGAAAATGTACGTCTGCCCAGCATCTCTAAAGCGATAGAAGTACGTTTAAAAAATTCAGAGACATTGCAATCTCTTGATACCTTTCTTATGGACCTTGATTTGAAGAAAGCCAAAGATATCAAAGACTTGATATTACATTATGAGGTTTTATTCGATGACGTCCCTAGGTGTTGTACATTGGGAATTCACGACATAGATGTACAAGGAGCAAAGCCTTGCAAACAGTCACCTTATAGGGCAAGTCCACTCAAACAAGAAACATTAAACAAAGAAGTAGAATTTTTGTTGTCCCATGGACTCATAGAACGGAGTAAAAGTCCGTGGGCCTCGCCCAGTATATTAGTTCCCAAGCCTGATGGAACTTCTAGAATGTGCACTGATTATCGTAAGGTTAATGCTCTCACGGTACCAGATGGTTTCCCACTACCCCGTATTGATGATCTAATAGACAGAGTATCAGGAGCAGCCTATGTCACCCGCCTGGATTTATTAAGGGGCTATTACCAAGTGCCGCTTACCCAGCGAGCCCAAGAAATATCCGCATTTACTATACAAGGAGGATTATTCAATTATCGTGTTATGCCCTTCAGGTTGTGTAACGCGGCCTCTACCTTTCAGCGCCTGACGAACCTGCTGACCAATGAGTGGATGCATATCTGGATGATCTTGTTATATATAGCAATGAGTGGGAGCAACATTTAATTCGCCTGGAAACCTTATTTAAGAAGTTAGAAAAGTACAACTTCACCATAAATTTAGCCAAGTGTCAGTTTGGACAAGCCAAGATTAAATACCTCGGTTTTTGTATAGGTCAGGGCGAGGTACGTCCTGTTGATGTAAAAGTTAGAGCCATTGCCGAGTTTCCTATCCCTCATGATAGAAAGTCTATACAGAGGTTCCTTGGAATGACTGGTTATTATCGTCGTTTCTGTCCTAATTTTTCTCAGGTTGCATCTCCTCTTACTGAGTTGACCAGTAGTAAGATAAAGTTTTGCTGGACGAAAGATTGTGAGATAGCTTTTAATCGGTTGAAGCAGTTGCTTTCTTCGTCACCCGTATTGAAAAGTCCTGACTTTAATCAACCCTTCTATTTACACATCGATGCCAGCGGTTATACTGTGGGGGCGGTGTTACTTCAGAAATCCCCCTCTACTGATATTTTGCATCCTATATCTTATTTTTCTTCAAAGTTGAAACGTCACCAAAAGAATTACGCCACTGTAGAGAAAGAAGCTCTTGCCCTAGTAATATCTTTGGAACATTTTGACATTTATCTGGGAACTTCCCCCCATAAAATTATGGTATTTTCTGATCACAACCCTTTAATTTATATTAATTCTATGAAATCAAAGAACACCCGAATCCTCAGGTGGGCTCTGAGGATCCAACCTTATCTGATTAGTATTCAACACTTAAGTGGATCCCTTAACATAATTGCTGATGCCCTTTCTCGCCCCTGAAAAAAAAAATGTATACCTTAAAATGTAAAGTTAAGAAATGAGTACTCTTAGACCCTAATTTATATATATTATATATTTCTGTTAATGATTTTCTTTTATATTGACAGTATGACTATGAAAGCCGTTTCGTTGATGGGACGAAGTATTAAGTACACATGGATGACCCTGACAGTCATGTCCGAGACTCCTATTCTCGAATTATGATGGAAGCCACTCCAGATAGTTCTTCTGGCCATTGTTCCAAAAGCTCATCCTCTGGCAAATAACCATGCTGATCGAGTTATTTCTTCTCCATTCTTCCCTCATACTACTTGCCTTATTTACCAAGAGGACGCTTATTATTAAGGAGATATTAACAAGGACGCTTGCAAACTCCCTACTGCGACCTATTGTCGTACGGGAGGGGGCTGTTATATCTTTGAAATTGGTCATCCTGTGTTATTTAATTATTGTAAGAGAACATGTTCATCACTTAATATTATAGTGCGAAAGTCCCTGTTTATAGCTAAAATAGAGACTTTCGGCATTATATTATTATCTGTTAATATATGAAAAATACCATGGTATTATCACTATTATCGCTATTATCACTATTATCACAATTATCACTATTATGTTATTATCACTATTTTGTTATTATTATCACTATTATTTTGCTATTATTATTAGGTAGGATTTCTTGTGTATATAGAGTAGAGTTTAAGTCTCGGAACCATCCGGTGAATTGTTCAATTGTTTATGTCCAGCTGACTGACGTTGGGTCAGGTGATCCAACCTGATGATGCGTCAACAGACTGGCAAGTAGTCAGTCTGCTCCCTGCTCTAGCCCTGACAACTGATCGTATATTGGCTCTTACGGTGTACAGTTTGAATGGTTTTGAGAATTGGACTCTAGAGATGACTCACTTTGTTCCTCATAACTCTGAAAGATTCTTTTGATATTTATATTCTTGGTCAGTTCAGTAATCCATAGAGATACTTTATGGCCAGATTCAAAGGTCTTGTTAAATCTTGTACCTTTTGTATTTTGAGTTTACAGTCTTGTTAAGACAAAGACGTAAATGTTATTAAAGACTGAATTACAGGAAGAATAATTAAACTTCCTTATTAATGTGACATTTCCATGATTTTGAACTAAATGCATATGGTAAATTTATTGTACAAAGTATTAAGTTACATTAACTACAAAGAGAAGATAAAGTATTGTATTTAAATACTATAATAAATTTGAATATTATTCTATGGAGTTTCCCAGTTGAAATTATTTCCCCTAGACTCTAAAACTTTAAATAACTCGGATCCAAAAATCTTGTTGCATAAGAAATGAATGGTAACAGGCCACATTCTGAAGTTCTTTAAAAAAATTTCATATTCGCAACACCTCCCCATCAACTCCATTGTCAAACATGTTTCCAACATCTTTTCCAATACATCATTCCAAGTATCTACCTCCACAACAACGACCATCAAGGACATCACCAGTAGTAGACAGGACAAGCTTCCATCCTCTGCAGGGGTATACATAATCCCTTGTAATGACTGCAACAAATTATATGTGGGCGAAACATCAAGAGACCTCCAAACACGTATTTCAGAACACCAATATGCAAGCACGACTGACGATACAAGGAATGCCTGTGTACAACATCGCAATTCACACAACCATTTAATTAACTACAGAAACTCAAGACTTATCGCCACAGAAGACAACACTCAATACAGAAGAATCCTGGAATCATCGCTCATCTCTATAACCAACAATTTCAACCAGAACAACGGCTTCTATAACACAGCTGAACCACTAGCCAAGAAACTTCTTCATCGCTATCCCACGTAAGAACATAGAACACTGCAGAACTTCTACTCACAACTTGTCCAATACCTCTGCCAAGGTACCCAAGATTCTATAACCCCTCCCGGTAGATCATCAGATGCGGCATTCTCCACCTGACCTCAACTTTCTGAACATGACTATAAATACTCCAGTACCTTCCACCCCAGGTGAGTGACTTAAAAAAACCCACTGTGTGGGTGAAACGTTGTCAATAAAGGATCACATTAAACTGCACATGTGTTTGTTTCCATTGTGTCGGTATTTTATACAATTTATTTTCACAAGGTTCTCTACCTGTGCTAGTGTCATGGGGGTTCGAAACGTAAATGGGGTAAAAACACTCACATAAGCTGGTTAGTACGTATAATTATAACGGTAACTATGAGAAGCGCCATCACCCGCTCTGCCTCACTGCTCCCTGTCTTAAGACTGACTCACCAGTGAAGCCTACGGTGAGTGAATTTTGAAAACATGCTATCGTCAGCAGCAACATGAATAACAGTTAGTGATTCACACAGACGGTTTGTAGTGAGTCATACTGCTGGTAACTGGTACTACTGAGATTAGTATCCTGGATAATGAGTGGGCAGTGCTTGGATATTAACAGGGCCTCCACCTAGGCATGTACCCAGGAAAATGAGTTGGCAGAGTCTGGATACTACCAGGTCGTCTACCTGTGCTAGTACCCAGGATAATTAATGGGCAGTGCTTGGATTGTACCGGGGCCTCTACCTGTGCTAGTACCCACGATAACGAGTGGGTGGTGCTTGGTTTCTAGCAGGGCCTCCACCTTAGCTAATACCCAGGAAAATTATTGGGCAGTTGTTGGATACTACGAGGTCCGCTACCTGTGCTAGTGCCCTGGATAATGAGGCGGCAGTGCTTGGATACTTGCAGGGCATCTACCTGTGCTAGGACACAGGATAATGAGTGGGCAGTGCTAGGACACAGGATAATGAGTGGGAGGTGCATGGATAGTAGCAGGGTCTCCACCTAGGCTAGTATCCAGGAAAACAAAGGGGCAGTGCTTGGATACTAGCGGGGCCCTCTACCCGTGCTTGTACCCAGGATAAGGAGTGGGCAGTGCTTGAATACTAGCAGGGCCTCCACCTACGCTAGTACACAGGAAAATGAGTGGGCAGTGGCTGGATGCTACAGAGTCCCCTACCTGTGCTAGTACAAAGCATAATGAGTGGGCATTGCATAGCTACTACAAGGTTCTCTGTCTGTGCTAATACCCAGGATAATGAATAGGCAGTGCTTGGATTCTAGCAGGGAGTCTACCTGTGCTAGTTCCCAGAATAATGGGTGGGCAGTGCTTGGAAACTAGCAGGGCCTCCACTTAGGATAGTACCCAGGAAAAGGAGTGGGCAGTGCTTGGATTCCACCAGGTCCTCTACATGTGCTAGTACCAAGGATAATGTGTTAGCAGTGCTTGTATACTACTAGGTCCTCAACTTGTGCTAGTACCCAGGATAATGAGTGGGCAGTGCTTGGATACTAGCAGGGCCTCCACCTAGGAGAATGAGTTGGCAGCGGTTGGATACTACCAGGTCCTATACCTGTGTTAATGAGTGGGCAGTGATTTGAAACTAGCATGGTCTCTACCTGTGCTTGTAAACAATATAATGAGTGGGCTGTGCTTGGATACTAGCAGGGCCTCTACATTGACTAGTTCCCAGGATAATGAGTTGGCAGTGTTTGAATACTACCAGGTCCTCTACCTGTGCTAGTACCCAAGATAATGAGTGGGCTGTGTTTGGATACTATCAGGGCCTCCACCTAGGCTAGTTCCCAGGAAAATGAGTTGGCAGTGGTTGTATACTACCAGGTCTTCTACCTGGGCTAATACCCAGGATGAGTGGGCAGTGCTTTGATACTAGCAGGGCCTCTACCTGTGCTAGTACCCAGGATAATGAGTGGGCAGTGCTTGGATACTACCAGATCCTCTACCTGTGCTAGTACACAGGATAATGAGTGGGCAGTGCTTTGATAATAGCAGGGCCTCTGCCTGTCCTAGTACCCAGGATAATGAGAGGGCATTGCTTGGATACTAGCAGGACCTCTACCTGTGCTAGTACCCTGGATAATGAGTGGGCAGTGCTTGGATACTAGCAGGACCTCTACCTATGGTAGTACCCAGGATAATGAGTGGGCAGTGCTTGGATACTACAAGGTCCTCTACCTGTGCTAGTTCCCAGGATAATGAGTGGGCAGTGCTCGGATACTAGCCGGGCCTACTCCTAGGCTAGCACTCTGGAAAATGAGTTGGCAGTCTTTGGATACTACCATGTCCTCTACCTGTGCTCATACCCAGGACAATGAGTGCGTAGTGCTTTGATACTAGCAGGGCCTCTACCTGTGCTAGTGCCCATGATAATGAGTGGGCAGTGCTTGGATACCAGCAAGGCCTCCACCTAGGCTAGCTCCAAGGAAAATGAGTCTGCAGTGCTTGGATACCAGCAGGGTCTCCACCTAGGCTAGTACCCAGGAAAATGAGTGGGCATTGCTTGGAAAGTACTAGATCTTCTGCCTGTGCTAGTACCCAGGATAATGAGTGGACAGTGCTTGGCTACTAGCAGGGCCTGTACTTGTGCTAGTAACCAGGGTAATGAGTAACTGGTACTTGGATTCTAGCAGGGCTTCCACCTAGGCTAGTACCCAGGAAAATGAATGGGGAGTGGTTGGATACTACCACGACCTCTACCTGTGCTAGTGTTATGTGGGTTCGAAACGTGGATTGGGTAAAAACACTCATGTAGGCTGGTTAGTACGTATAATTATAACGGTAAGTATGGGAAGCACCATCACCCGCTCTGCCTCGCTGCTCCCTATCTTAAGACTGACTCACCAGTGAAGCCTACGGTGAGTGACGTTTGAAAACATGCTATGGTCAGCAGCAACATGAATAACAGTCAGTGATTCACACAGACGGTTCGTTGTGAGTCATACCACTAGTAACTGGTACTACTGAGATTAGTACCCAGGATAATGAGTGGGCAGTGCTTGGATACTAACAGGGCCCCCACCTAGGCTTGTACCCATGAAAATGAGTTGGCAGTGTTTGGATACTACCAGGTCCTCTACCTGTGCTAGTACCCAGGATAATGAGTTGGCAGTGCTTGGATACTTCAAGGTCCTCTACCTGTGCTAGTACTCAGGATAATGAGTGGGCAGTGCTTGGATTGTACCCGAGCCTTTACCTGTGCTAGTACCCACGATAATGAGTGGGTGGTACTTGTTAACTAGCAGGGCCTCCACCTTGGCTAATACCCAGGAAAATGATTGGGCAGTCGTTTGATACTACGAGGTCCTCTACCTGTGCTAGTACCCAGGATAATGAGTGGGCAGTGCTTGGATACTTGCAGGGCATCAACCTGTGCAAGTACCCAGGAAAATGACGGGGCAGTGATTGGATACTAGCGGGGCTCTCTACCTGTGCTAGTGCTCAGGAGAAGGAGAGGGCAGTGGTTTTATGTTACACGGTCCTCTACCTATGCTAATACCCAGGATAATGAGTGGGCAATGCATGGATACTACAAGGTTCTCTACCTGGATAATGAGTTGGCAGTGCTTGGATACTAGCAGGGCCCTCTAACTGAGCTAGTACTCAGGATAGTGAGTGGGCAGTGCTTGGATACTAGAAGGGCTTCCACCTAGGCTAGTACCCAAGAAAATGAGTTGGCAGTGGTTGGATACTACATGGCCCTCTACCTGTGCTAATACCCAGGATAATGAGTGGGTAGTGCTTCGATACTTGCAGAGCCTCTACCTGTGCTAGTTCCCAGGATAATGAGTTGGCAGTGCTTGGATACTATCAGGGTTTCCAAATAGGCTAGTTCCCAAGAAATTGAGTCGGCTGTGATTGGGTACTACCAGGTCCTCTACCTGTGCTAGTTCCCAGGATAATGAGTGGGCAGTGCTTGAATACTTGCAGGGCCTCTACCTGTGCTAGTATCCAGGATAATGAGTGGGCAGTGCTTGCATTCTACCAGATCCTCTACCTGTGCTAGTACCCAGGATAATGAGTGGGCACTGCATGGATACTAGCACGCCCTCTTCCTGTGCCCGTACAGTGGATAATGAGAGGGCAGATCTTGCATACTAGCAGGGCTTCAACCTAGGCTAGTACCCAGGAAAATGATTGAGCAGTGGTTGGATACCTAGAGTCTGCCTACAGGGCATTCCGGGGATCAATGACCCCACGGGCCGGTCCACGACCAGGCATACTGGTGGATCAGGGCCTTATCAACGAGGCTGTTACTCCTGGCCGCACGCAATCCAATAACAGGTCCTCTACCTGTGCTAGTACCCAGGATAATGAGTGGGCAGTGCTTGGATACTA
This sequence comes from Cherax quadricarinatus, assembly GCF_038502225.1. Lineage (NCBI taxonomy): Eukaryota > Metazoa > Arthropoda > Malacostraca > Decapoda > Parastacidae > Cherax > Cherax quadricarinatus. The sequence goes on along the minus strand of NW_027195879.1, from coordinate 48,904 downwards.
CAAGGTCCTCTAGATGTGCTAGTATCCAGGATGATGAGTAGGTAGTGCTTGGATAATATCAGGGCTCTCTACCTGTGCTAGTACTCAGAATGAGTGTGTAGTGCTTGGATACCAGCAGGGCTTCCACCTAGGCTAGTACCCAGGAAAATGAGTGGGGAGTGGTTGGATTCTACCACGGCCTCTACCTGTGCTAGTGTCATGTGAGTTCGAAATGGTGATAGGGTAAAAACACTCACGTAGGCTGGTTAGTACGTATAATTATAACGAAAAGTATGGGAAGCACCATCACCCGCTCTGCCTCGCTGCTCCCTATCTTAAGACTGACTCCTCAGTGAAGCCTACGGTGAGTGACGTTTGAAAACATGCTATAGTCAGCAGCAACATGAATAACAGTCAGTGATTCACACAGTCGGTCGGTAGTGAGTCATACTACTGGGAACTGGTTACTGGTAACTGGTACTACTGAGACTAGTACCCAGGATAATGAGTGGGCAGTGCTTGGAAACAAGCAGAGCCTCCACCTAGGCTTGTACCCAGGAAAATAAGTTGGCAGTGGTTGGATACTACCAGGCCCTCTTAATGTGCTAGTACCCAGGATAATGAATTGGAGTGCTTGGATTGCACGAGGGCTTCTACCTGTGCTAGTACCCATGATAATGAGCGGGTAGTGCTTGGTTACTAGCAGGGCCTTCACCTTGGCTAGCACCCAGGAAAATAAGAGGCTGTGGTTGGATACTACATGGTCCTCTACCTGTGCTAGTACCCAGGAAAATGAGTGGGCAGTGTATGGATACATGCAGGGCCTCTTCCTGTGCTAGTACCCAGGATAATGAGGGGGCAGTGCTTGGATACTAGCGGGGCCCTCTACCTGTGCTACTACCAAGGATAAGGAGTTGGCAGTGTTTGGATACTAGCAGGGCCTCCACCTAGCGTAGTACTCTGAAAAATGAGTGGTCAGAGGTTGGATACTACAAGGTCCTCTAGCTGTGCTAGTACCCAGGAAAATGAGTGGGCAACGCATCGATACTACCAGGTTCTCTATCTGTTCTAGTACCCAGGATAATGAGTGGGCATTGCTTGGATTCTAGCAGGGCCCACTACCTGTGCTAGTACCGAGGATAATGAATGGGCAGTGCTTAGATACTAGAATGGCCTCCACCTAGGCTAGTTCACAAGAATATGAGTTAGCAGTGGTTGGATACTACGTGGTCCTCTACCTGTGCTAGTATCCAGGATAATGAGTGGGCAGTGCTTATATACTAGCAAATCTTCTACATAGGCTAGTTCCCATGGAAATGAGTTGGCAGTGGTTGGATACTACGTGGTCCTCTACCTGTGCTAGTACCCAGGATAATGAGTGGGCAGTGCTTGGATAATATCAGGGCCTCTACTTGTGCTAGTTCCCAGGATAATGAGTGGGCAGTGCTTCTATACTAGCAGGGCCTCCACGTAGGATAGTACCCAGATAAACGAATTGGCAGTGGTTGAATACTACCAGGTTCTCTACCTGTGCAAGTACCCAGGATAATGAATGGGCAGTGCTTGGATATTAGCCGGGCCTCCACCTAGGCTAGTACCCAGGATAATGAGTTGGCAGTGCTTGGATACTAGCAGGTCCTCTACCTATGCTAGTATCCAGGAAAATGAGTTGGCAGTGGTTGGACACTACCAAGTCCTCTAATTGTGCTAATACCCATGGCAGTGGTTGGACACTACCAGGTCCTCTAATTGTGCTAATACCCACGATAATGAGTAGGCAGTGCTTTGATACTACCAGGTCCTCTACCTGTGCTAGAACCCAGGATAATGAGTTGGCAATGCTTTTATACTAGCAGGGCCTATACCTGTGCTAGTACCCAGGATGATAAGTGGGCAGTGCTTCGATACTAGCAGTGCCTCAACCTAGGCTTGTTCCCAGGAAAATAATTGGGAAGTGGTTTAATACCTGGAGTCTACATGCAGGGCATTCCGGGGATCAACGTCCCCACGGCCCGGTGCACAACCAGGCCTCCCGGTGGATCAGGGCCTTATCAACGAGGCTGTTACTTATGGCCGCGTGCAATCCAATACTAGGTATGCTACATGCGCTTGTTCCCAGGATAATAAGAGGGCAGTGATTGGATTCCACTAGGTCCTCTACCTGCGCTAGTACCCAGGATAATGAGTGGGCAGTGCTTGGATACTAACAGAGCCCTCTACCTGTGCTAGGTCCCAGGATAATGAGTGGGCAGTGCTTGGATACTAGCATGGCCTCCCACCTAGGCTAGCACTCTGGAAAATGAGTTGGCAGTGGTTGGATACTACCATGTCCTCTACCTGTGCTCATACCCAGGACAATGAGTGCGAAGTGCTTGGGTACTAGCAGGGCCTCTACCTGTGCTAGTACCCAGGATAATGAGTGGACAGTGCTTGGATACCAGCAAGGCCTCCACCTAGGCTAGTACCCAGGAAAATGAGTGGGCAGTGCTTGGATAGTACAAGATCCTCTACCTGTGCTAATAACCAGGATAATGAGTGGACAGTGCTTGGATACTAGCAGAGCCTCTACCTTTGCTAGTAACCAGGGTAATGAGTGAGCAGTGCTTGCATTCTAGCAGGGCTTCCACCTAGGCTAGTACCCAGGAAAATGAGTGGGCAGTGGTTGGATACTACAAGGCTCACCAACTTTGCTAGTGTCATGTGGGTTCGAAACGTGGATGGGGTAAAAACACTCAAGTAGGCTGGTTAGTACATATAATTATAACGAAAAGTATGGGAAGCACCATCACCCGCTCTGCCTCGCTGCTCCCTATCTTAAGACTGACTCACCAGTGAAGCCTACGGTGAGTGACGTTTGAAAACATGCTATGGTCAGCAGCAACATGAATAACAGTCAGTGATTCAAACAGACGGCTCGTAGTGAGTCATACTACTGGTAACTGGTTACTTGTAACTGGTACTACTGAGATTAGTACCCTGGATAATGAATGGGCAGTGCTTGGATACTAACAGGGCCTTCACCTAGGCTTGCACCCAGGAAAATGAGTTGGCAGTGTCTGGATACTACCAGGTCGTCTACCTGTGCTAGTACCCAGGATGATGAGTTGGCATTGTTTCTATTCTACAAGGTCCTCTACCTGTGTTAGTACCCAGGATAATGAGTGGGCAATGCTTGGATTGTACCGGGGCCTCTTCCTGTGCTAGTACCCGCGATAATTAGTGGGTTGTGCTTGGTTACTAGCAGGGCCTCCAACTTGGCTAATACCCAGGAAAATAATTGGGCAGTGGGTGGATACTACGAGGTCCTCTACCTCTGCTAGTACCCAGGGTAATGAGTCGGCAGTGCTTTGATACTTGCAGGGCATCTACCTGTGCTAGTACCCAGGATATTGAGTGGGCTGTGCTTGGATACTAGAAGGGCCTCCACCTAGGCTAGTTGCCAAGAAAATGAGTTGGCAGTGGTTGGATACTACATGGTCCTCTACCTGTGCTAGTACCCATGATAATGAGTGGGTAGTGTTTGGATACTAGCAGGGCCTATACATGTGCTAGTTCACAGGATAATGAGTGGGCAGTGCTTGGATACTAGCACTGCCTCCACCTAGAATAGTTCCCAAGAAAATGAATCGGCAGTGGTTGGGTACTACCAGGTCCTCTACCTGTGCTAGTTCCCAGGATAATGAGTGTGCAGTGCTTTGATACTAGCAGGGTTTCCACTTAGGATAGTACACAGGAAAAGGAGTGGGCAGTGCTTGGATACTACCAGGTCGTCTACATGTGCTAGTACCCAGGACAATAAGTGGGCAGTGCTTGGTTACTAGCAGGGCCTCCACCTAGGCTAGTATCCAGGAAAATGAGTTGGCAGTGGTTGGATACTACCAGGTCCTCTACCTGTGCTAATACCCAGGATAATGAGTGGGCAGTGCTTGGATACTACCACGTCCTCTACCTGTGCTAGAACCCAGTATAATGAGTGGGCAGTTATTTGATACTAGCATGGTTTCTACCTGTGATTGTACCCAGTGTAATGAGTGGCAGTGTTTTGATACTAGCAGGGCATCTACATGTACTAGTACCCAGGATAATGAGTTGGCAGTGCTTTTATGCTACCAAGTCCTCTACCTGTGCTAGTACCCAGGATAATGAGTGGGCAGTGCTTTGATACGAGCAGGGCCTCTATCTGTGCTAGTACCCAGGATAATGAGCAGGCAGTGCTTGGATACTACAAGATCCTCTACCTGTGCTAGTACCCAGGATAATGAGTTTCCAGTGCTTTGATGCTCGCAGGGCCTCTGCCTGTGCTGCTACCCAGGATAATGAGTGGGCAGTGCTTGGATACTACCAGATTCTCTACCTGTTCTAGTACCCAGGATAATGAGCGGACAGTGCTTGGATACTAGCAGGGCCTCTACCTGTGCTAGTACCCAGGATAATGAGTAGGTAGTGCTTGGATAATACAAGGTTCTCTACCTGTGCTAGTACCCAGGATAATGAGTAGGTAGTGCTTGGATACTAGCAGGGCCCTCTACCTGTGCTAGTTCCCAGGTTAATGAGTGGGCAGTGCTTGAATACAGAGCCTCCACCAAGGCTAAAACTCTGGAAAATGAGTTGGCAGTGGTTGGATACTACCATGTCCTCTACCTGTGCTCATACCAAGGGCAATGAGTGCGTAGTGCTTGGATACTAGCAGCGCCTCTAGCTGTGCAAGTACCAAGGATAATGAGTGGGCAGGGCTTGGATACCAACAAGGCCTCCACATAGGCTAGTACCGAGGAAAATGAGTGGGCAGTGCTTGGATACCAGCAGGGCCTCCACCTGGGCTAGTACCCAGGAAAATTAGTGGCAGTGCTTGGATAGTACAAGATCCTTTACCTGTGCTAGTACCCAGGATAATGAGTGGACAGTGCTTGGATACTAGCAGGGCCTCTACCTGTGCTATTAACCAGGGTAATGAGTGAGCAGTTCTTGGAATCTAGCAGGGCTTCCACCTAGGCTAGTACCCAGGAAAATGGGTGGGCAGTGGTTGGATACTACAAGGTTCTCTACCTGTGCTAGTGTCATGTGGGTTCGAAACGTGGATTGGGTAAAAACGTGGATAGCGTAAAAACACTCACGTAGGCTGGTTAGTTCGTATAATTATAACGGAAAGTATGGGAAGCACCATCACATGCTCTGCCTCGCTGCTTTAGAAGACTGACTCACCAGTGAAGCCTACGGTGAGTGACGTTTGAAAACATGCTATGGTCAGCAGCAACATGAATAACAGTCAGTGATTCACAAAGACGGTTCGTAGTGAGTCATACCACTAGTAACTGGTTACTGGTAACTGGTACTACTGAGATTAGTACCCAGGATAATGAGTGGGCAGTGCTTGCATACTAACAGGGCCTCCACCTAGGATTGTACCCAGGAAAATGAGTTGGCAGTGTTTGGATACTAACAGGTCCTCTACCTGTGCTAGTACCCAGGATAATGAGTTGGCAGTGCTTGGATACTACCAGGTCCTCTACCTGTGCTAGTACTCAGGATAATGAGTGGGAAGTGCTTGGATTGTACCGGGGCCTCTACCTGTGCTAGTACCCACGATAATGAGTGGGTGGTGCTTGGTTACTAGAGGGTCCTCCACCATGACTAATACCCAGGAAAATGATTGGCAGTAGTTTGATGCTACGAGGTCCTCTACCTGTGCTAGTACCCAGGATAATGAGTGTGCAGTGCTTTAGTACTTGCAGGGCATCTACCTGTGCTAGTACCCAGGATAATGAGTGGGCAGTGCTTGGATACTAGCAGCGTCTCCACCTAGGCTAGTATCCAGGAAAATGAAGGGGCAGTGCTTGGATACTAGCGGGACCCTCTACCTGTGTTAGTACCCAGGATAAGGAGTGGGCAGTGCTTGGACACTAGCTGGGCCTCCACCTAGGCTAGTACCAATGAAAATGAGTGGGCAGTGGTTGGATACTACACGGTCCTCTACCTGTGCTAGTACTCAGGAAAATGAATGGGCAATGCATGGATACTACAAGGTTCTCTACCTGTGCTAATACCCAGGATAATGAGTTGGCAGTGCTTTGATACTAGCAGGGCCCTCTACCTGTGCTAGTTCCCAGGATATTGAGTGGGCAGTGCTTGGAAACTATAAGGACCTCCACCTAGGCTAGTTCCCAAGAAAATGAGTTGCCAGTTGTTGGATACTACATGGTACCCAGGATAGTGAGTGGTTAGTGCTCGGATACTAGCAAGGACTCTACCTGTGGTAGTTCCCAGGATAATGAGTTGGCAGTGCTTGGATACTATCAGGGTTTCTACTTAGGCTAGTTCCAAAGAAAATGAGTCGTCAGTGGTTGGGTACTACCAGGTCCTCTACCTGTGCTAGTTCCCAGGATAATGAGTGGGCAGTGCTTGGGTACTACCAGGTTCTCAAGTCAGTAAAATAAGTGGGCAGTGGTTTGATACTGCATGGCCCTGTACCTGTGCTAGTACCCAGTATAATGAGTGGGCAGTGCTTGGATACTAGCAGGGTCTCCAACTAGGCTAGTATCCAGGAAAATGAGAGGACAGTGCTTTGGTACTAGCAGAGCCATCTACCTTTCCTACTACCCAGGATAAGGAGTGGGCAGAGCTTGGAGACTAGCAGGGCCTCCACCTAGGCGTGTGCCCAGGAAAATGATTGGACAGTACTTGGATACTGCAAGGTCCCCTACCTGTGCTAGTACCCAGGATAATGAGTGGGCAACACATGGATTCTACCAGGTTCTCTACCTGTGCTAGTACCTAGGATAATGAGTGGGCAGTGCTTGGATTCTAGAAGGGCCCTCTACCTGTGTTTGTACCAAGTATAATGAGTGGCGAGTGCTTGGATACTAGAAGGGCCTCCACCTTGGCTAGTTCCCAAGAAAATGAGTTGGCAGTGGTTGGATACTACGTGGTCCTCTACCAGTTCTAGTACCCATGATAATGAGTTGGCAGTGCTTGGATAGTAGTAGGGCCTATACCTGTGCTAGTAGCCAGGATAATTAGTGGGCAGTGCTTGGATACTAGCAATGCCTAAACATAGACTAGTACCCAGGAAAATGACTGGGCAGTGGTTTGATACCAGGAGTCTACCTGCATGGCATTCCCGGGATCAACGTCCCCACGGCCCGGTCCACGACCAGGCCTGATGGTGGATCAGGGCCTTATCAACGAGGCTGTTACTGCTGGCCGCACGCAATCCAATACCAAGGCCTGTACCTGTGCTAGTACCCAGGATAGTGAGTGGGCCGTGCTTGGATACTGAAAGGTCCTCTACTTGTGCTAGTACGCAGGATAATGAGTGGGCAGTGCTTGGATACTAGCAGAGCCCTGTACCTGTGCTAGTTCCAACGATAATTAGTGGGCAGTGGTTGGATTCTAGCAGCGCCTCCACCTAGGCTAGCACTCTGGAAAATGAGTTGGCAGTGGTTGGATTCTACCATGTCCTTTACCTGTGCTCATACCCAGGACAATGAGTGCGTAGTGTTTAAATACTAGCAGGTCGTCTACCTGTGCTAGTAGCAAGGATAATGAGTGAGCAGTGCTTATATACTAGCAGGGCTTCCACCTAGGCTAGTAGCCAGGAAAATGAGTGGGCAGTGGTTGGATACTACCAGGTCCTCTACCTGTGCTAGAGTCATATGGGTTCGAAACGTGGATGGGGTAAAAACACTCACGTAGGCTGGTTAGTACCCATAATTATAACGGAAAGTATGGGAAGCACCATCACCCGCTCTGCCTCGCTGCTCCCTATCTTATTAAGACTGACTCATCAGTGAAGCCTACTGTGAGTGACGTTTGAAAACATTCTATGGTCAACAGCATCATGAATAACAGTCAGTGATTCACACAGACGGTTGGTAGTGAGTCATACTACTCGTAACATGTTGCTGGTAACTGGTACTACTGAGATTAGTACCCTGGATAATGAGTGGGCAGTGTTTGGATACTAGCATGGCCTCCACCTAGGCTTGTACCCAAGAAGATGAGTTGGCAGTGTTTGGATACTAGCAGGTCATCTATCTGTGCTTGTGCCCAGGATAATGAGTGGGCAGTGCTGGGATTGTACCGGGGCGTCTACCTGTGAGTTCCCGCGATAATGAGCGGGTGGTGCTTGGTTACTAGCAGAGCGTCCACCTTGGCTAGTACCCAGGAAAATGAGTGGGCAGTGGTTGGATACTACGAGGTCCTCTACCTTTGCTAGTTGTTGGAACCCCTGAATGGGTTGCAATGATTATTATGTATATATATATAATGTATATTATCTTTTCATATAATTTTATATTGCTTATATTTGCGATAATAGCTAAATCGTTAATGTATTGCTTTATATTGTTATTTGACGTAGTTATGTTGTTAGATAGGATGTAACATATTATGTGCTCAGTTCAAGTCTTGATTGTCTAGCTACTGTAATTATCGCATGTGGCTCATTAGACTGCCGGCTTCTGAGCTGCAGTTGTCCACGGAGCTATCACGTGATCGAGGGGGGGTGTCCTCACCTCGCCTGAAGTATGGAGTCTGGTCTAAACTCTCTTGGTGGTTGGACAGTTTGTCTGTCTCATTATTCTTGTTAGTTCTGTAGAACTCTGTTCACAGAACTTTGTATAGACTTAGTGATTTTCGACGTTGTACTGAGGTTGTGTGTCACATAGACACTCGAAACATCTCAGGTCCTGAGCTGTAACTTCTCACTTAACTTGTACTGGTATCTGTGTATTATCACAGTCGGTGATTTTCTTATGCTGAGCTTAGATTCAGTTGTATGGGAGTTGTGTGACTTTTGTGGAGGATCTGCTGATGGTCCCTACTTAGTGTCGTTATATTATCTCCTTCTTCCTGATTCTGTGTCGCAGTTGCTTGTTATATTGCTATTGGGCTTAGCATTATTTTGCTGTTCAAGCAGGCTGTTCTGGTTGCCAGTCGGTCAAGAAGTTAGTTTATGTGAGAACTTTGTCAGTCACTTGTTTAAGTCTAGTCGAGTCGTGAGACAGAGAACTACTTAGAGCACTTACACACATACACAAACTTACTTGTACATATTTGTAATATCTTATTAAATGTTAATGTACCAGACGGTACTTAAGAATTATAAATGAGATATGTGCTTTCAGCACAATAATACTGTAAACGAGAGAAGTGATATTATTTTGATTACTGTGATTAATTTAATTTAATTTGATAATATTCCTCTAGACTTAATAAATTTATTAAATTTTAATTTCTCTAGTTAGTAGCCTACCAGTTGTAATCCTGAAGCACTATTGAATCATATTGAATTCTAATGGATAATTGGACAAGGATACTGACTACTTGTTACGAAAACCCAGTAACAGGCTGGATGCTTGAAGGGCAGTCCTTTCTAGTATTCACTGGAGATCTCTAACCTTTTAGAATCGCTTTTTTTGTAACACTAGTACCCAGGATAATGAGTGAGCAGTGCTTGCATACTTGCAGGGCATCCACTTGTCCTAGTACCCAGGATGATAGGTGAGCAGTGCTTGAATACTAGCAGGGTCTTCACCTAGGCTAGTATCCAGGAAAATGAGGGGGCAGTGCTTGGATACTAGAAGGGCCTCCACCTAGGCTAGTTCCCAGGAAAATGAGTTTGCAGTGGTTGGATACTACAAGGTCCTCTACATGTGCTAGTACCAAGGATAATGAGTGGACAATTCATTGATACTACAGGGTTCTCTACCTGAGCTAGTACCCAGGATAATGATTGGACAGTGCTTGGATACTAGCAGGGCCCTCTACCGGTGCTAGTATCCAGGATAATGAGGGGACAGTGCTTGGATACTTGAAGGGCCTCCACCTAGGCTAGTCCCCAGGAAAATGAGTTTGGAGTGGTTGGATACTACATGGTCCTTTACCTGTGCTAGTACCCAGGATAATGAGTAGATAGTGATTGGATATTAGCAGGGCCTCTATATGTGCTAGAACCCATGATAATGAGTCGGCAGCACTTGGATACTAACAGGTCCTGTACCTGTGCTAGTACCCAGGGTAATGAGTGGGCAGTGCATGGATACTAATAGGTCCTGTACCTGTGCTAGTACCCAGGATAATGAGTGGACAGTGCTTGGATACAAGCAGGTCCTCCACCTACGCTAGTATCCAGGAAAATGAGTTGGCAGTGGTTGGATACTACCACGTCCTCTACCTGTGTTAATACCCAGGATTATGATTGAGCAGTGCTTGGATACTACCACGTCCTCTACCTGCGCTACTATCCAGGGTAATGAGTGGGCAGTGCTTGGATACTAGCAGGGCTTCTACCTGTGCGAGTTCCCAAGATAATGAGTGGGCAGTGCTTGGATAATAGAAGTGCCTCAACCTAGGCTAGAACCCAGGAAAATGATTGGGCAGTGGTTTGATACCTGGGGTCTACCTGCAGGGCATTCCGTGGATCAACGTCCCGACGTCCTGGTCCACGACCAGGCCTCCCGGTGGATCAGGGCCTAATCAACGAGGCTGTTACTGCTGGCCGCACGCAATCCAATGCCAGGTCTCCTACCTGTTCTAGTACCCAGGATAATGAGTGGGCAGTGCTTGGATACTACAAGGTCCTCTACCTGTGCTCATACCCAGGACAATGAGTGCGTAGTGCTTGGATACTAGCAGGGCCTCTACCTGTACTAGTACACAGGATAATGAGTGGGCAGTGCTTGGATTCCAGCAGGGCCTCCACCTAGGCTAGTATCCAGGAAAATGAGTGGGCAGTGCTTGGATAGCACCAGATCCTCTACCTGTGCTAGTTCCCAGTATTATGAGTGGACAGTGCTTGGATACTAGCAGGGCCTCTACCTGTACTAGTAACCAGGGTAATGAGTTAGCAGTGCTTGGATACTAGCAAGCCTTCCACCTAGGCTGGTACACAGGAAAATGAGTGGGAAGTGGTAGGATACTACCAGGTCCTCTACCTGCAATAGCGTCATGTGGGTTCGAGACGTGGATGGGGTAAAAACATTCACGTAGGCTGGTTAGTACGTATAATTCTAACGGAAAGTATGGGAAGCACAATCACCCGCTCTTCTTCGCTGCTCCGTATCTTAAGACTGACTCAACAGTGAAGCCTACGGTGAGTGACGTTTGAAAACATGCTATGGTCAGCAGCAACATGAATAACAGTCAGTGATTCACACAGACGGTTCGTAGTGAGTCATACTACTAGTAACTGGTTACTGGTAACTGGTACTATTGAGACTAGTACCAAGGAAAATGAGTGGGAAATGCTTGGATACTAGCAGGGCCTCCACCTAGGCTTGTACTCAGGAAAATGAGTTGGCCGTGGTTGGATACTACACGGTCCTCTACCTGTGCTAGTACCCAGGAAAATGAGTGGGCAGTGCTTGGATACTTGCGGGGACTCTACCTGTGCTAGTACCAAGGATATTGAGTGGGCAGTGCTTGGATACAAGCCGGGTCTCCACCTAGGCTAGTATCCAGGAAAATCAGGGGGCAGTGCTTGGATACTAGCGGGGCCCTCTACCTGTGCTAGTACCCAGGACAATAAGTGGGCAGTGCTTGGTTACTAACAGGGCCTCCACATAGGCTAGTAGCCAGGAAAATGAGTGGGCAGTGGTTAGATACTACCAGGTCCTCTACCTGTGCTAGTACCCAGGATAATGAGTGTGCAATACATGGATACTACCAGGTTCTCTACCTGTGCTAATACCCAGGATAATGAGTGAGCAGTGCTTGGAAACTACCAGGTCCTCAACCTGTGCTAGTACTCAGGATAATGAGTGGGCAGTGCTTGGATACTAGCAGGGCCTCCGCCTAGTCTAGTATCCAGTAGAATGAGTTAGCAGTTGTTGGATACTACCACGTCCTCTACCTGTGCTAATACCCAGAATAATGAGTGGGCAATGCTTGGATACTACCACATCCTCTACCTGTGCTCATACCCAGGAAAATGAGTGGGCAGTGCTTGGATACCAGCAAGGCCTCTACCTAGGCTATTACCCAGGAAAATGAGTGGGCAATGCTTGGATAATACCAGATCCTCTGCCTGTGCTAGTACCCAGGATAATGAGTGGAGAGTTCTTGGATGCTAGCAGGGCTTCTACCTGTGCTAATAACCAGGATAATGAGTTAGCAGTGCTTGGGTACAAGCAGGGCTTGCACCTAGGCTAGTACCCAGGAAAATGAGTGGACAGTGGTTGGATACTACCAAGTCCTTTACCTGTGCTAGTGTCATGTGGGTTCGAAACGTGGATAATGTAAAAACACTCACGTTGGCTGGTTAGTACGTATAATTATAACGGAAAGTATGGGAAGCACCTTCCCGCTCTGTCTCGCTGCTCCCTAACTTAAGTCTTTTTTTTTTATATTTTTATTTAAAACATAGGACAAATACAATAATGTATAAGAGTATAAAATTAAAAACCATAATAGATATTACAAAACCTCTAGTACACAATCCCGGTACATTTAAAGAACACCATAGATAGTAGCCATATTACAACCATATACATAACCCACAACCTTATACATAACCCTCAACCATATACATAACCCACAACCATATACATAACCCACAACCATATACATAACCCACAACCATATACATAACCCACAACCATATACATAACCCACAACCATATACATAACCCACAACTATATACATAACCTACAAACCCTCCTTTTACAATAATCATTATTGCCAGTGCTGACACAGCTGACACTTCCCCCCCCCGTATGTACAGTCACCGTTCTAAATAACATACATTAATTATCCTAATGAATGGTCATACACTGACCTCATCAAAACCTTAATGAGTATTTACCTAAGAGTTGGTAGTGCATCAACAAGACACAAAAACATAAATTTACAGACTGAAATAGTTATGAAACATTACATTCCTATACTCATACACTGTAATAAGTAGAATATACACCACCAATATAATATCAAATATTAATGTTGACCATGAATTATAAACTTTCAAAACATTGCATATCGTGAAGTTCACGCTCAAAATGCCAGATAAAATACCAGATGCTACATAGAACATGAATAAGTATTATCCAAAGGTTCATCATGATTTTAGTAACTTAACAACACCAAACTTCTTATAACATCTAACACGCCACATACAAACTTATCAATAACGTAACATACATTCCACAAGACTATACTTTCGCTGTGCCTTCTAGCACGTGCCTAACTAGTATTACTTACAAATATAGATACAAAAATTTTTATCTAGAGACTTTTATTTTTATTTAAAACATAGAACAAATACAATAATGTATAAGAGTATAAAATTAAACCATACTAGACATTGCAAAACCTCTAGCACACAATCCAAGTACAGAAAATAAACACCATATATAATGGCCAAATTACAATCATATACATAACCCACAACACATCCTACAAACCCTCCTTTTACAATAATCATTATTGCCAGTGCAGAAACACAGCTGACACTTCTCCCCCCCTTAACATATATACAGTCACCGTTCTAAATAACATACATTAATTATCTTAATTAATGGTCATACTCTGACCCCATCAAAACCTTAATGAGTATTCACCAAGAGTTGGTAGTGCATGAACAACAAGACACAAAACATAAATTTACAACTAAAACAGATATGAAACATTAGATTCCTATACACACACATCGTAAAAAGTAAAAGTAATATACACCTCAATATAATATCAATTATTAATTTGACAATCATGAAATATAAATTTTTCAAAACAACCTTGCATAACGGGAAGTTCACACTCAAAATTCCAGATAATACACCACATGCTACATAGCGGTACAATACTAGGCTATGTACACATTTTAAAGAACCCAAGATTACAACATGAAAAAGTAATATCCAAATGGTCTATTATGATTTTAGTAAGTTACCAACACTAAACTCCTTATAACATCTATCACGCCACATATAAACTTAACAAACCGTGTCACACATTCCACAAGACTTCATTTTATGAGTAATTCAAGATCTCAGTGCCACACAACGCCACAACCATACACACACAGACGTACGGAACCATTCATAATACATACACGTCACTCCCTAAAACCCGCACTCTACCCTGAAGTCTCTAACATACCGTTTGGTGCTACCACGGGGGGAGTCCAGCCCCCCGTTGCCTTACCCCACCCGTAGTTGCAGCAACATTTGAACAGTAAGACATCGATACTTTGCCGGAAAACTATTATCCCAACTTCTACCATATATGAGTTTATTTCTGCAATACGTTCTGTAGATACCTGCCGCAATTGCCCTGATCCTACCTGATCCCCCGGTTTCCCGCATACCCCACGAGATATAGAGGAAATCAGCCACCACGTACATTATTGTTCTTCGTACCTCACTTGATACTCCGCTTACTTCCAATGTTAAGGCCCGTAAGGTTGAAATACTTCCCCCACTAAGAAAATCTAAAACCCGCCCCAACCGCGAATTAACTTTGTCCAAGGTATCACGAAAGTAGACAGCATGAAAAGCTGTTTCTTCGAGACCGCAACGCAAGCAATCCGCCTCCCTTACCAAACCCATCCTATTTAAGACCGATTTTGATGCTAAAATCCCCATGACAAATCTGTACACCAATTCACGAACCCTTGGTGCCAACTTAAGTTTACAAAATCCTTCCCATATTTCCCCACAATTACACAGCGGAAAAACAGATAATCCCTGTACAATTTCACCACGACAACATATGCTGACCATTTGCCCCACCCGGATCCTTTGCGCATTTCTCAACTTTAACAACAAACGCAGCATGTCCTCACACTCGATTAATCCCCTGCCGCTCCACCATTTACGCATTTCGATCATTACCCGACCCACCCGGATGCCCTTCTCACCGCCCGCCCTAAGGAACAGCTGCTTTACAAAGAGGGCCTTCACCCGTGGCCCCAAAGCCAAGAGACCTAAACCCCCACGACGAACATGGGTCATGACAACCTCCCGACTTAACCAAGCCCTCCCGAAACCCCAAACATAACGTAAGACCCTTCTCTGCAGTTCCTGAATATCCGTATCTCTTAAAGGGTACACCGCACCCACACCCCATACTTTACTATAAACAAGTGTATTAACCTTAACCACTACTGTCCTCTGTTGCAACGAGACATCCCCAGCTCTTAACCCCCGAAGTCGCTCTAAAGCCTTGTTAACCACCAATTCAGAGTTTACCCTTCGGCTCTCCCTCTCATCTGCCATGTACACGATGCCACATATTCTAAGTTGCACCACGACTGACCACCCATACCTTTCGCCCAACCTCCCCCCCACCCATGTACCCACCTCCAATAATTTCGATTTTGCCTTGTTAACGCACATGCCTGACTCTGCCCCAAAAAACTCAACAATCCATCCCACGATCTGCAAATCCTCTTCCCCTTTTAACAGAATTGTGGTATCATCTATGTACCCGACCACACGCGCTGCATGGTCACTGCTCAGCGTTCCACGCCTCAAACCACCATCCACCAGCTCATAAAAAGGGTTTTGCATACAAGCAAAAAGCAGCTGGGAGAGGGGGCACCCTTGCCTCAAACCCCTTTCCATACGGACCGGCTGACCCAATTTACCGTTTACCTGTACGCGTACCATAGCCGTGGCATACAAGGTATCCACCCATCTTGCAATTCCCTCTCCAAAACCCTGCTTCAATAAAATAAGCCTCAATAAATCCCTATCAACACAGTCATAAGCATTTTGCCAGTCAAGCCCGAGGACACCCCCCTCTTGACATTCCTCCAAAAACTCCCTAATACGTACATGTCCGTCCCTCATGCTCCTACCTGGTATGCCTAGCTGTCCCTCGTGAATAACCGACCCCATAACCTTCCTCATTCTGTTTCCTAAAACTTTTGCAAAGATTTTATAGTCCGAGCACATAAGAGATATTGCTCTATATGCACTCAGACCCCTCCCCCCTCTCTTTTTGGGCACCAACACAACTACCCTCGTACTTTGTGACATACCTAACCTCCCCTCCGTGAGCATGCAATTTAATACATCAACCAAACAATGCTTAATACTTCCCCAATGTGCCCTATAAAAATCATTCGAAATGCCATCTATACCTGGTGCCTTTCCTTTACTCATACTAAAAATCGCCTCCTCTACCTCCTCCACTCGAATTCTACCTTCTAGTACCGTTCTATCCCTGTCACTTATAACTTTTCTGAAATCCCTCCTCACCAGGCCGCCCTCATGGACCCCCCCTACTCCCCTCCGTAGCTTTTCCCCAAACCATAGATCAGCATAAAAACTCATGCTGTCCGTGGTGAAGAGTACTTGACCCGGCAGGTAACCACCCAAACCCGTGCATACTTCCAATTGCAAGAGGGACATCGCCTGTTGCCTGACCCTAAATTTGCGCAAGACACAGCCTGAAGGTTTGTCACCCCATAGCACTTCTTCCATACCTGCTCTGACTCTAACCGCATTGAAACGTTCATTGTGAATTTCTGCAAGTCGACTACGAAGTTGTTCAATGTCATCATACCTACTACCACTCCCGCCCCCCACATAGTAATCATTAAGCTGCCCCTCCAGATAGTTTTGCAGCCCATACCTCCACCTCGCCTCCTCTTTTCCCCGCTTCTTATAATAACTCGCTATTCCAGGTTTGGCACGTGTTTCCCACCATTCCAACAAACATTCACCTGCCCGTCGCGTTTCCCAAATATTTTTCCACCAGTCCTGAAAAGCTGACCCATCCCCCTGCCCCTCCAATAGCCTCACGTTCAGTTTCCAATAACCTGGATAAACCTTCATCATTCCATCCCAGTTCAAGTCCGCTAGCACTGCACGGTGATCTGAAATCCCCACATCAAAGGTCTGTACGTGCCCAACTCTAATTCCTTGTGTTACATAAAGTCTATCCAGGCGGGCCGCATAGCCCCTGCGAACGAACGTATGCTCCATCCCCCCACCCACCCCGCCCCACCACATCGTAACCCCTGCATCCCCCAGCAGATTCCGTAAGACAGGTAAAACGCACCCCGCCCCCCTCGGCTCAACATCGCTATGGCGGTAACGCAATTCCAATCCCCACCCATGACGGTAATGAACGGCAAACCCCGAGTGTAAAACGCTAAATCCTCCCTCACAAATTCTATTTTAACTTTAGTGTTGCTTTCCGCTGGCATGTAAACGCCAATAAAACAAACCCTCACCTCACCCAAGTACCCATCTACCCTCACCACCCTCCCACCTCCCCCCTCCTCCCATCTTAAGACACGCCAAGGGCTGGACTCCTTCACCGCTATAGCTACCCCACCCTTTAATTTTAAAGAACTGCTAACATACATTCTGTAGCCTTTTAACCGTAAGTCTCGCCCAAACTTATAATTGTGTTCTTGTATGAAACATACGTCCACAGCGTACCTGCGCAAGAACCACTCCATCCACACACACTTAAACTCTGCCCGCAGGCCATTTACTTTGATGGTAACACTTGAATTCACAAAAGGAGGTTTTCCTCTATGTTTGTGGGTCTTTCCCGTTCCCACACGTACATTACACTGACCTTCTTTGACCTTTGACTTCCCAAGGCCCCCCTCACCCCCCCGTGCCCTACCCATATGCTGGGCGCTTGCCATAACCCCGGCTGCAATAGGCGCCTCAGCCACTTTCGACCATAATTTCTTCCCTGGCCGCTGTCCCGGTGTCAGGACCTCGTCCATATCCGACACTCCTGCCGTCCGTTTGCGGGAACCACCTTCCACACACATCTCCTCACCAGCCGAAGCCTCGTGGTGGACTTCCACCACCACCTCATGCAACTGTGTCATTGTAGTCACGTCCAGGTCTCCCATATTTGGCGAATCATCCTTCACCACTTCTTGACACACCGGTGAAACGTCTGGGCTATGCTCTGTCCCATCCAGGAGATCGTTTAGCACGTTCTCCAGCAAACTTTCCTGTGACAACTCCACAGGCTCCGTAGGCCCCACAGGTGTCGTGGTCACGTTTGTAGTGTCCACCGACAGGGTGGCACACGCCATAGACCGCGTCTCCTCTTGTTGTACTTCCTCACTCCAAAGCGTAGGTCGTTGTTCAGGCGAGGGACCAGTCTCCAGATCAAAGGCCTCGGTTCTTAGGACCGCAGGAGATGGTTCCCGGATACGTACAAGCAGGCGTCTGGAGCACTGAGCGGCCATATGGTCATACGAGTTGCATAACCTGCATGCCTTACGTTGGCCTGCATAGTGAACAAAAACTTGGGTCCTGTAGTGTTCTATATAAACGTAAGATGGAATCGGCTGTTTTAATGTCATCTTGAGGGTGCAGGAGCCTTCCGGGAGCCCCTCATATGGGCCCTCCCTCCACACTCCCTTTGTCGCTGCATGTACCGTGCCGTATTTACCGAAAACTTTCCGTATAACATACTCCTCCGCCTCGAAAGGCACGTTCCTTACTTTGACCCAGGTGACGTATGTGGATACGTCATGCAGGCATACCTCTACTGCTGAATTCACCGCCATTTTCCTCTCTTGAAAAACTTCCACAATCTTGGAGTAAAAGCCGGCATTTGCGAATTTTACAAAAAACCTCGACATCCCATTGAGAGCCACATCATATAATTCCTCAGTGGGGATGCCATAGACGTCGCGAATGATGGTAGGCAACAAGACATGCATCGTTGCACCACTGAGAGAGCCACGAATGAATTCCACACAGACCGTGTTTACTCTTCTACCCTGACGATCCGCCATCTTGCGTACAGTAGTACAAGGTTCGCCACCAGGTGTAAGCAAGAACAGGCTCAGAAAGCGTCCTCTCAGCCCGCAGGTTGAGAGACGAATGCTAACTTAAGACTGACTCACCAGTGAAGCCTACGGTGAGTGACGTTTGAAAACATGCTATGGTCAGCAGCAACATGAACAACAGTCAGTGATTCACACAGACGGTTCGTAGTGAGTCATACTACTGGTAACTGGTTACTGGTAACTGGTACTACTGAGACTAGTACCCAGGATAATGAGTGGGCAGTGCTTGGATACTAGCAAGGCCTGCACCAAGGCTTGTTCCCAATAAAATAAGTTGGCAGTGGTTGGATACTACCAGGTCCCATACCTGTGCTAGTACCCAGGATAATGAGTGGGCAGTGCTTGGATACTAGCAGGGTCTCTACCTGTGCTAGTACCCACAATAATGAGTGGGCAGTGCTTGGATACTAGCAGGTCCTCCACCTAGACTTGAACCCAGGATAATGAGTGGGCAGTGCTTGGATTGTACTGGGACCTCTACCTGTGCTAGTACCCACGATAATGAGTGGGTGGTGCTTGGTTACTAGCAGGGCCTCCTCCTTGGCTAGTACCCAGGAAAATGAGTTCGCAGTGGTTGGATACTACCAGGTCCTCTACCTCTGCTAGTATCCAGGATAATGGGTGGGAAGTGGTTGGATACTAGCAGGGTCTCAACCTACGCTAGTATCCAGGAAAATGAATGGGCAGTGGATACTAGCAGGTCCTCCACATGTGCAACAGATGTTGCACATGTGTCTTAATTAGAACCAAGGATACTTAGTAGACAGTGCCTGGATACCAGCAGGTCCTCTACTGGTGCTAGTACCCAGTATAATGAGTGAGCAATTCTTGGACACCAGCAGGGCTTTCACCTGTAGTTATACAAGTGATAATGAGTGGGTAGTGCTTGGATACTAGCAGGTCCTCTCCCTGTGCTAGTACCCAAGATAATGAGAGAGTAGTGCTTGGATAATAGCACGTCTTTTACCTGAGCTAGTACGCAGGATAATCAGTGAGCTGTGCTTGGATACTAGCATGTCCTCTACCTGTGCTAGTAACCAGTATAATGAGTGGGCAGTGCTTGGATACTAGCATGTCCTCTACGTGTGCTAGTGTTATTTCAGATGTGATCCAGGAAGATGTCCGGATATAATCACTTTAGATGCCGATGACTAAGTCATCGCATGTGAATATTAATTCAGAATTATTCACTGATAATAATGTTGAGGTTATATGATTACTAACTATACCACGGGCGGTTAGTGATGTGATTACTATCTATACCACGGGCGGTTAGTGATGTGATTACTATCTATACCATGGGCGGTTAGTGATGTGATTACTATCTATACCACGGGCGGTTAGTGATGTGATTACTATCTATACCACTGGCTGGTAGTGATGTGGTTACTATCTATACCACGGGCGGGTAGTGAAGTGATTACTAACTATACCACGGCGGGTTGTAATGTGATTACTATCTATACCACGGGCGGGTAGTGATGTGGTTACTATCTATACCACGGGCGGTTAGTGATGTGATTACTATCTATACCACTGGCTGGTAGTGATGTGGTTACTATCTATACCACGGGCGGGTAGTGAAGTGATTACTAACTATACAACGGCGGGTTGTGATGTGATTACTATCTATACCACGGGCGGGTAGTGATGTGGTTACTATCTATACCACGGGCGGTTAGTGATGTGATTACTATCTATACCACTGGCTGGTAGTGATGTGGTTACTATCTATACCACGGGCGGGTAGTGATGTGATTACTAACTATACCACGGCGGGTTGTGATGTGATTACTATCTATACCACGGGCGGGTAGTGATGTGGTTACTATCTATACCACGGGCGGTTAGTGATGTGATTACTATCTATACCACTGGCTGGTAGTGATGTGGTTACTATCTATACCACGGGCGGGTAGTGAAGTGATTACTAACTATACCACGGCGGGTTGTGATGTGATTACTATCTATACCACGGGCGGGAAGTGATGTGGTTACTATTTATACCACGGGAGGTTAGTGATGTGATTACTATCTATACCACTGGCTGGTAGTGATGTGGTTACTATATATACCACGGGCGCGTAGTGAAGTGATTACTAACTATACCACGGCGGGTTGTGAAGTGATTACTATCTATACCACGGCCGGATAGTGATGTGGTTACTATCTATACCACGGGCGGGTACTGAAGTGATTACTATCTATACAACGGGCGGGTAGTGATGTGGGTACTATCTATACCTCGAGCGGGTAGTGGTGTGATTACTATCTATACCACGGGCTGGTAGTGATGTGTTTACTATTTATGCCATGGGCGGGTAGTGAAGTGATTACTAATTATACCACAGGGGGGTAGTGATGTGAGTACTATCAATACCACGGGCGGGTAGTGATGTGAGTACTATCAATACCACGGGCGGGTAGTGATGTGATTACTAATTATACCACGGGCGGAAAGTGATGTGATTACTAACTATACCACGGGCGGGTAGTGATGTGATTACTATTCCACGGGCAGGTAGTGGTATGATTACTATTCCACGGGCGGGTAGTGATGTGATTACTAACTATACCACGGGCGGGTAGTGATGTGATTACTAACTATACCACGGGCGGGTAGTGATGTGATTACTAACTATACCACGGGCGGGTAGTGATGTGATTACTAACTATACCACGGGCGGGTAGTGATGTGATTACTAACTATACCACGGGCGGGTAGTGATGTGATTACTAACTATACCACGGGCGGGTAGTGATGTGATTACTAACTATACCACGGGCGGGTAGTGATGTGATTACTAACTATACCACGGGCGGGTAGTGATGTGATTACTAACAATACCACGGGCGGGTTGTGATGTGATTACTAACTATACCACGGGCGGGTAGTGATGTGATTACTAACTATACCACGGGCGGGTAGTGATGTGATAACTAACTATACCACGGGCGGGTAGTGATGTGATTACTAACTATACCACGGGCGGGTAGTGATGTGATTACTAACTATACCACGGGCGGGTAGTGATGTGATCACTAGCTATACCACGGGCGGGTAGTGATGTGATTACTAACTATACCACGGGCGGGTAGTGATGTGATTACTTACTATACCACGGGCGGGAAGTGATGTGATTGCTAATTATACCACGGGCGGGTAGTGATATGATTACTATTCCACGGGCGGGTAGTGATGTGATTAATAACTATACCACGGGCGGGTAGTGATGTGATTACTAACTATACCACGGGCGGGTAGTGATGTGATTACTAACTATACCACGGGCGGGTAGTGATGTGATTACTAACTATACCACTGGCGGGTAGTGATGTGATCGCTAGCTATACCACGGGCGGGTAGTGATGTGATTACTAACTATACCATGGGCGGGTAGTGATGTGATTACTTACTATACCACGTGCGGGAAGTGATGTGATTGCTAATTATACCACGGGCGGGTAGTGATGTGATTACTATTCCACGGGAGGGTAGTGATGTGATTACTAACTATACCACGGGCGGGTAGTGATGTGATTACTAACTATACCACGGGCGGGTAGTGATGTGATTACTAACTATACCACGGGCGGGTAGTGATGTGATTACTAACTATACCACGGGCGGGTAGTGATGTGATTACTATGTATACCACGGGCGGGTAGTGATGTGATTACTTACTATACCACGGGCGGGTAGTGATGTGATTACTTACTATACCACGGGCGGGTAGTGATGTGATTGCTAATTATACCACGGGCGGGTAGTGATGTGATTACTATTCCACAGGCGGGTAGTGATGTGATTAATAACTATACCACAGGCGGGTAGTGATGTGATTACTAACTATACCGCGGGCGGGTAGTGATGTGATTACTAACTATACCACGGGCGGGTAGTGATGTGATTACTATTCCACGGGCGGGTAGTGATATGATTACTATTCCACAGGCAGGTATGGTATGATTACTACCACGGGCGGGTAGTGATGTGATTACTAACTATACCACGGGCGGGTAGTGATGTGATTACTAACTATACCACGGGCGGGTAGTGATGTGATTACTAACTATACCGCGGGCGGGTAGTGATGTGGTTACTAACTATACCACGAGCGGGTAGTGATGTGATTACTAACTATACCACTGGCGGGTAGTGATGTGATTACTAACTATACCACGGGCGGGTAGTGATGTGATTACTAACTATACCACGGGCGGGTAGTGATGTGATTACTAACTATACCGCGGGCGGGTAGTGATGTGATTTCTATTCCACTGGCGGGTAGTGATGTGATTTCTATTCCACTGGCGGGTAGTGATGTGATTACTAACTATTCCAGAGGCAGGTAGTGATGTGATTACTATTCCACAGGCGGGTAGAGATGTGATTACTATTCCACGGGCGGGTAGTGATGTGATTACTAACTATTCTAGTGATGTGATTACTAAATATACCTCGGGCGGGTAGTGATGTGATTACTAACTATACCACGGGCGGGTAGTGATGTGATTACTAACTATACCATGGGCGGGTAGTGATGTGATTACTAACTATACCACGAGCGGGTAGTGATGTGATTACTAACTATACCACGGCCGGGTAGTGATGTGATTACTAACTATACCACGGACGGGTAGTGATGTGATTACTATTCCACGGGCGGGTAGTGATGTGATTGCTATCTATACCACGGGCAGGTAGTGATGTGATTACTTACTATACCACGGGCGTGTAGTGATGTGATTACTTACTATTCCACTGGCGGGTAGTGATGTGATTACTTACTGTACCACGGGCGGGTAGTGATGTGATTACTTACTATACCACGAGCGGGTAGTGATGTGATTACTTACTGTACCACGGGCGGGTAGTGATGTGATTACTTACTATAACACGAGCGGGTAGTGATGTGGTCACTAACTATACCACTGGCGGGTAGTGATGTCGTCACACACTATACCACGGGCGGATAGTGATGTGATTACTATGTATACCACGGGCGGGTAGTGATATTACTTACTATACCACGGGCGGGTAGTGATGTGATTACTTACTATACCAAGGGCGGGTAGTGATGTGATTGCTAATTATACCACGGGCGGGTAGTGATGTGATTACTTACTGTACCACGGGCGGGTAGTGATGTGATTACTAACTATACCACGGGCGGGTAGTGATGTGATTACTTACTATACCACGGGCGGGTAGTGATGTGATTGCTAATTATACCACGGGCGGGTAGTGATGTGATTACTAACTATACCAATGGCGGGTAGTGATGTGATTACTATTCCACGGGCGGGTAGTGATGTGATTACTATTCCACGGGCGGGTAGTGATGTGATTACTAACTATACCACGGGCGGGTAGTGATGTGATTACTAACTATTCCACGGGCGGGTAGTGATGTGATTACTAACTATTCCACGGGCGGGTAGTGATGTGATCACTAACTATACCACGGGCGGGTAGTGATGTGATTACTATTCCACGAGCGGGTAGTGATGTGATTGCTATCTATACCACGGGCAGGTAGTGATGTGATTACTTACTATACCACGGGCGGGTAGTGATGTGATTACTTACTATACCACGGGCGGGTAGTGATGTGATTACTTACTATACCACAAGCGGTTAGTGATGTGATCACTAACTATACCACTGGCGGGTAGTGATGTGATCACTAACTATACCACGGGCGGATAGTGATGTGATTACTATGTATACCACGGGCGGGTAGTGATGTGATTACTTACTATACCACGGGCGGGTAGTGATGTGATTGCTAATTATACCACGGGCGGGTAGTGATGTGATTACTATTCCACGGGCGGGTAGTGATGTGATTACTAACTATACCACGGGCGGGTAGTGATGTGATTACTAACTATACCACGGGCGGGTAGTGATGTGATTACTAACTATACCACGGGCGGGTAGTGATGTGATTACTAACTATTCCACGGACGGGTAGTGATGTGTTAACTAACTATACCATGGGCGGGTAGTGATTTGATTACTAACTATACCACGGGCGGGTAGTGATGTGATCACTAGCTATACCACGGGCGGGTAGTGATGTGATTACTAACTATACCACGGGCGGGTAGTGGTGTGATTACTAACTATACCACGGGCGGGTAGTGATGTGATTACTAACTATACCATGGGCGGGTAGTGATGTGATTACTAACTAAATAACGGGCGGGTAGTGATGTGATTACTAACTAAATAACGGGCGGGTAGTGATGTGATTACTAACTATACCACGGGCGGGTAGTGGTGTGATTACTAATTATACCACGGGCGGGTAGTGGTGTGATTACTAACTAAATAACGGGCGGGTAGTGATGTGATTACTAACTATACCACGGGCGGGTAGTGATGTGATTACTAACTATACCACGGGCGGGTAGTGGTGTGATTACTAACTATACCACGGGTGGGTAGTGATGTGATTACTAACTATACCACGGGTGGGTAGTGATGTGATTACTAACTATACCACGGGCGGGTAGTGATGTGATTACTAACTATACCACGGGCGGGTAGTGATGTGATTACTAACTATACCACGGGCGGGTAGTGATGTGATTACTAACTATACCACGGGCGGGTAGTGATGTGATTACTAACTATACCACGGGCGGGTAGTGATGTGATTACTAACTATACCACGGGCGGGTAGTGATGTGATTACTAACTATACCACGGGCGGGTAGTGATGTGATTACTAACTATACCACGGGCGGGTAGTGATGTGATTACTAACTATACCACGGGCGGGTAGTGATGTGATTACTAACTATAACACGGGCGGGTCGTGATGTGATTACTAACTAGACCACGGGCGGGTAGTGATGTGATTACTAACTATACCACGGGCGGGTAGTGATGTGATTACTAACTATACGGACGGGTACGGGCGGGTAGTGATGTGATTACTAACTATACCACGGGCGGGTAGTGATGTGATCACTACTATACCACGGGCGGGTAGTGATGTGATTACTAACTACGGGCGGGTAGTGATGTGATTACTAACTATACCACGGGCGGGTAGTGATGTGATTACTAACTATACCATGGGCGGGTAGTGATGTGATTACTAACTATACCACGGGCGGGTAGTGATGTGATTACTAACTATACCACGGGTGGTTAGTGATGTGATTACTAACTATACCATGGGCGGGTAGTGATGTGATTACTAACTATACTAACTACGGGCGGTTAGTGATGTGATTACTAACTATACCACGGGCGGGTAGTGATGTGATTACTAACTATACCACGGGCGGGTAGTGATGTGATTACTAACTATACCACGGGCGGGTAGTGATGTGATTACTAACTATACCACGGGCGGGTAGTGATGTGATTACTAACTATATCACGGGCGGGTAGTGATGTGATTACTAACTATACCACTGGCGGGTAGTGATGTGATTACTAACTATTCCACGGGCCTGTAGTGATGTGATTACTTACTATTCCACGGACGGGTAGTGATGTGGTCACTAACTATACCACGGGCGGGTAGTGATGTGATTACTAACTATATCACGGGCGGGTAGTGATGTGATTACTAACTATACCACTGGCGGGTAGTGATGTGATTACTAACTATACCACGGGCGGGTAGTGATGTGATTACTAACTATACCACGGGCGGGTAGTGATGTGATTACTAACTATACCACGGGCGGGTAGTGATGTGATTACTAACTATACCACGGGCGGGTAGTGATGTGATTACTAACTATACCACGGGAGGGTAGTGATGTGATTACTAACTATACCACTGGCGGGTAGTGATGTGATTACTAACTATACCACGGGCGGGTAGTGATGTGATTACTAACTATACCACGGGCGGGTAGTGATGTGATTACTAACTATACCACGGGCGGGTAGTGATGTGATTACTAACTATACCACGGGCAGGTAGTGATGTGATTACTAATTATACCACGGGCGGGTAGTGATGTGATTACTAACTATACCATGGGCGGGTAGTGATGTGATTACTAACTATACCACTGGCGGGTAGTGATGTGATTACTAACTATACCACGGGCGGGTAGTGATGTGATTACTAACTATTCCACGGACGGGTAGTGATGTGGTCACTAACTATACCATGGGCGGGTAGTGATGTGATTACTAACTATACCACGGGCGGGTAGTGATGAGATCACTAGCTATACCACGGGCGGGTAGTGATGTGATTACTAACTATACCACGGGCGGGTAGTGGTGTGATTACTAATTATACCACGGGCGGGTAGTGATGTGATTACTAACTATACCATGGGCGGGTAGTGATGTGATTACTAACTAAATAACGGGCGGGTAGTGATGTGATTACTAACTATACCATGGGCGGGTAGTGGTGTGATTACTAATTATACCACGGGCGGGTAGTGATGTGATTACTAACTATACCACGGGCGGGTAGTGATGTGATTACTAACTATACCACGGGCGGGTAGTGATGTGATTACTAACTATACCACGGGCGGGTAGTGATGTGATTACTAACTATACCACGGGCGGGTAGTGATGTGATTACTAACTATACCACGGGCGGGTAGTGATGTGATTACTAACTATACCACGGGCGGGTAGTGATGTGATTACTAACTATACCACGGGCGGGTAGTGATGTGATTACTAACTATACCACGGGCGGGTAGTGATGTGATTACTAACTATACCACGGGCGGGTAGTGATGTGATTACTAACTATACCACGGGCGGGTAGTGATGTGATTACTAACTATACCACGGGCGGGTAGTGATGTGATTACTAACTATACCACGGGCGGGTAGTGATGTGATTACTAACTATACCATGGGCGGGTAGTGATGTGATTACTAACTATACCACTGGCGGGTAGTGATGTGATTACTAACTATACCATGGGCGGGTAGTGATTTGATTACTAACTATACCACGGGCGGGTAGTGATGTGATCACTAGCTATACCACGGGCGGGTAGTGATGTGATTACTAACTATACCATGGGCGGGTAGTGATGTGATCACTAACTATACCACTGGCGGGTAGTGATGTGATCACTAACTATACCACGGGCGGATAGTGATGTGATTACTATGTATACCACGGGCGGGTAGTGATGTGATTACTTACTATACCACGGGCGGGTAGTGATGTGATTGCTAATTATACCACGGGCGGGTAGTGATGTGATTACTATTCCACGGGCGGGTAGTGATGTGATTACTATGTATACCACGGGCGGGTAGTGATGTGATTTCTTACTATACCACATGCGGGTAGTGATGTGATTGCTAATTATACCACGGGCGGATAGTGATGTGATTACTATGTATACCACGGGCGGGTAGTGATGTGATTTCTTACTATACCACGGGCGGGTAGTGATGTGATTACTAACTATACCACGGGCGGGTAGTGATGTGATTACTAACTATACCACGGGCGGGTAGTGATGTGATTACTTACTATACCACGGGCGGGTAGTGATGTGATTGCTAATTATTCCACGGGCGGATAGTGATGTGATTACTATGTATACCACGGGCGGGTAGTGATGTGATTACTAACTATACCACGGGCGGGTAGTGATGTGATTACTAACTATACCACGGGCGGGTAGTGAAGTGATTACTAACTATACCACGGGTGGGTAGTGATGTGATTACTAACTATACCATGGGCGGGTAGTGATGTGATTACTAACTATACCACGGGCGGGTAGTGATGTGATTACTAACTATACCACGGGCGGGTAGTGATGTGATTACTAACTATACCACGGGCGGGTAGTGATGTGATTACTAACTATACCACGGGCGGGTAGTGATGTGATTACTAACTATACCACTGGCGGGTAGTGATGTGATTACTAACTATACCACGGGCAGGTAGTGATGTGATTACTAATTATACCACGGGCGGGTAGTGATGTGATTACTAACTATACCATGGGCGGGTAGTGATGTGATTACTAACTATACCACTGGCGGGTAGTGATGTGATTACTAACTATACCACGGGCGGGTAGTGATGTGATTACTAACTATACCACTGGCGGGTAGTGATGTGATTACTAACTATACCACGGGCGGGTAGTGATGTGATTACTAACTATACCACTGACGGGTAGTGATGTGATTACTAACTATACCATGGGCGGGTAGTGATGTGATTACTAACTATATCACGGGCGGGTAGTGATGTGATTACTTACTATACCACGGGTGGGTAGTGATGTGATTACTAACTATACCATGGGCGGGTAGTGATGTGATCACTAACTATACCACTGGCGGGTAGTGATGTGATCACTAACTATACCACGGGCGGATAGTGATGTGATTACTATGTATACCACGGGCGGGTAGTGATGTGATTACTTACTATACCACGGGCGGGTAGTGATGTGATTGCTAATTATACCACGGGCGGGTAGTGATGTGATTACTATTCCACGGGCGGGTAGTGATGTGATTACTATGTATACCACGGGCGGGTAGTGATGTGATTTCTTACTATACCACGGGCGGGTAGTGATGTGATTGCTAATTATACCACGGGCGGATAGTGATGTGATTACTATGTATACCACGGGCGGGTAGTGATGTGATTTCTTACTATACCACGGGCGGGTAGTGATGTGATTACTAACTATACCACGGGCGGATAGTGATGTGATTACTATGTATACCACGGGCGGGTAGTGATGTGATTTCTTACTATACCACGGGCGGGTAGTGATGTGATTGCTAATTATACCACGGGCGGATAGTGATGTGATTACTATGTATACCACGGGCGGGTAGTGATGTGATTTCTTACTATACCACGGGCGGGTAGTGATGTGATTGCTAATTATACCACGGGCGGGTAGTGATGTGATTACTAACTATACCACTGGCGGATAGTGATGTGATTACTATGTATACCACGGGCGGGTAGTGATGTGATTTCTTACTATACCACGGGCGGGTAGTGATGTGATTACTAACTATACCACGGGTGGGTAGTGATGTGATTACTAACTATACCACGGGCGGGTAGTGATGTGATTACTAACTATACCACGGGCGGGTAGTGATGTGATTACTAACTATACCACGGGCGGGTAGTGATGTGATTACTAACTATACCACGGGCGGGTAGTGATGTGATTACTAACTATACCACAGGCGGGTAGTGATGTGATCACTAGCTATACCACGGGCGGGTAGTGATGTGATTACTAACTATACCATCGGCGGGTAGTGATGTGATTACTAACTATACCATGGGCGGGTAATGATGTGATTACTAACTATACCACGGGCGGGTAGTGATGTGATTACTAGCTATACCATGGGCGGGTAGTGATGTGATTACTAACTATACCATGGGCGGGTAGTGATGTGATTACTAACTATACCATGGGCGGGTAGTGATGTGATTACTAACTAAACCACGGGCGGGTAGTGATGTGATTACTAGCTATACCATGGGCGGGTAGTGATGTGATTACTAACTATACCATGGGCGGGAAGTGATGTGATTACTATCTATACCACGGGCGGGTAGTGATGTGATTACTAACTATACCATGGGCGGGTAGTGATGTGATTACTAACTATACCATGGGCGGGTAGTGATGTGATTTCTAACTGTACCACAGGCGGGTAGTGATGTGATTACTAACTTTTCCACGGGCGGGTAGTGATGTGATTACTAACTATACCATGGGCGGGTAGTGATGTGATTACTAACTATACCATGGGCGGGTAGTGATGTGATTACTAACTATACCATGGGCGGGTAGTGATGTGATTTCTAACTGTACCACGGGCGGGTAGTGATGTGATTACTAACTTTTCCACGGGCGGGTAGTGATGTGATTACTAACTATACCATGGGCGGGTAGTGATGTGATTACTAACTTTTCCACGGGCGGGTAGTGATGTGATTACTAACTATACCATGGGCGGGTAGTGATGTGATTACTAACTTTTCCACGGGCGGGTAGTGATGTGATTACTAACTATACCATGGGCGATTTTTTTTTTATTTAAAACATTACAATACAAGGTGGAAATTACATTAAAAGTTACAGAAAGTGAGTTAAATCATAAATTCCCAATTCAGCCTTACAAAAATGATTACAACAGACAAAAGTGTTGTGACAACCTAATACCACACACCATATACACCCAGTTATACCAGAGTTATATACCTGTGAAGGCTGAAACTTTTGTCACAATTTCAGGGCCCCCCCCCCCCCCCGCAAAATATAACCATCACCAACCTGATTGTATCTTAACTTAACATTAAAGGATACATAGGAATTACACTATCATGAGTGATACAGTAACATCTTAGACACAAAAATATTAATAACAATTAAATGGGATACATGTCATTACTTAACACAATGACACCTCAACCTGGAGAAAGGAACCCCAAAAGTTTAATTTTTCTAAGAAGGTTGCAACAATGAATGTCAACTCTCAAAGGCAACTTATGTGTATTTATCTTAGCATGTAAACCCTATTCATGCAACACAGTATATAAATAAAACTTTATATTATGAAAAACATCACAGAATACAAAGGGATAAAGTATAAACCCCAGCCATGTAGCGGCTACACGCAAAAAATTCCACATACTTTCCTAACACACATGAAACAAAATTTTTGTGACAACTGCACCTAAACACAACTCACATCATATGACTTAAGACTGCTATGTACATAGATAACATAATAATATGACTTAAGACTGCTATGTACATAGATAACATAATAATATGACTTAAGACTGCTATGTACATAGATAACATAATAATATGACTTAAGACTGCTATGTACATAGATAACATAATAATATGACTAAAGACTGCTATGTACATAGATAACATAATAATATGACTTAAGACTGCTATGTACATAGATAACATAATAATATGACTTAAGACTGCTATGTACATAGATAACATAATAATATGACTTAAGACTGCTATGTACATAGATAACATAATAATATGACTTAAGACTGCTATGTACATAGATAACATAATAATATGACTAAAGACTGCTATGTACATAGATAACATAATAATATGACTTAAGACTGCTATGTACATAGATAACATAATAATATGACTTAAGACTGCTATGTACATAGATAACATAATAATATGACTTAAGACTGCTATGTACATAGATAACATAATAATATGACTTAAGACTGCTATGTACATAGATAACATAATAATATGACTTAAGACTGCTATGTACATAGATAACATAATAATATGACTTAAGACTGCTATGTACATAGATAACAACATAATAATATGACTTAAGACTATGTACATAGAGAACATAATAATATGACTTAATACTGCAAGTACATAGATAACATAATAATATGACTTAAGACTGCTATGTACATAGATAACAACATAATAATATGACTTAAGACTATGTACATAGATAACATAATAATATGACTTAAGACTGCTATGTACATAGATAACAACATAATAATATGACTTAAGACTATGTACATAGATAACATAATAATATGACTTAAGACTGCTATGTACATAGATAACATAATAATATGACTTAAGACTGCTATGTACATAGATAACAACATAATAATATGACTTAAGACTATGTACATAGATAACATAATAATATGACTTAAGACTGCTATGTACATAGATAACATAATAATATGACTAAAGACTGCTATGTACATAGATAACATAATAATATGACTTAAGACTGCTATGTACATAGATAACAACATAATAATATGACTTAAGACTATGTACATAGAGAACATAATAATATGACTTAATACTGCAAGTACATAGATAACATAATAATATGACTAAAGACTGCTATGTACATAGATAACATAATAATATGACTTAAGACTGCTATGTACATAGATAACAACATAATAATATGACTTAAGACTATGTACATAGATAACATAATAATATGACTTAAGACTGCTATGTACATAGATAACAACATAATAATATGACTTAAGACTATGTACATAGATAACATAATAATATGACTTAAGACTGCTATGTACATAGATAACATAATAATATGACTTAAGACTGCTATGTACATAGATAACAACATAATAATATGACTTAAGACTATGTACATAGATAACATAATAATATGACTTAAGACTGCTATGTACATAGATAACATAATAATATGACTTAAGACTGCATGTACATAGATAACATAATAATATGACTTAAGACTGCTATGTACATAGATAACATAATAATATGACTTAAGACTGCAAGTACATAGATAACATAATAATATGACTTAAGACTGCTATGTACATAGATAACATAATAATATGAGTTAAGACTGCATGTACATAGATAACATAATAATATGACTTAAGACTGCTATGTACATAGATAACATAATAATATGACTTAAGACTGCTATGTACATAGATAACATAATAATATGACTTAAGACTGCTATGTACATAGATAACAACATAATAATATGACTTAAGACTGCTATGTACATAGATAACAACATAATAATATGACTTAAGACTATGTACATAGATAACATAATAATATGACTTAAGACTGCAAGTACATAGATAACATAATATGACTTAAGACTGCTATGTACATAGATAACAACATAATAATAAGAAAGTTGGTAGAATTACCGACAATATGTAAAGTAAAAGGATACAAGTGCAACTAATGTGACATTTGTGGCAACGTTTCGCTCTCCAGGAGCTTTATCAAGCCATTACAAACAATACATGGACACAGAGGGTATATAAAGCCTTGCCTGAAGATTCTGTACATCAAAACGTAATAACTCCCAAACGTTTTGATGTACGGAATCTTCAGGCAAGGCTCAACGCAGTTGAACCGGCGATCCAGTTTACACTAGAAGAAGAGTCCAATGACAAGCTACCTTTCCTCGACGTCCTCATTCACAAAGTAGAAAACAACCTAAGATTTCAAGTTTATCGGAAACCCACCAATAAAAATGATCTCACACACTTCTATTCCAGTCAAGATACCAAGACCAAAAGAGGCATCATCATCGGGTTTTTCCTAAGAGCATACCGAATTTGTAGTCCTGAGTTCCTTGACGAGGAATGTAAATACATTCACCAAACATTCACAGAGTTACATTTTCCTTCTTTTTTCATGAAAGACTGCAAGAAAAGAGCTCTTCAGATCATTAATTCTCCACGCATCAACACCACTCCCAACAAAGTTATAATTCTTCCCAACAGCCAGGTTGCACTGAACGTCTCAAAAGTATTTTCACAAGCTAACACCAGAGTCGCCATCGCTTCTAGCACTTCAATAAAGGATTTAACCAGGACAAAATCCAAGCACCACGAACCAGTCAATGCAGGAGTTTACACTATACCCTGTGGAGGCTGTGACAAGATTTACGTAGGTGAAACAGCAAGAAACCTCGACACCCGCCTCAATGAACACATTTACGCATGTAGGAACGATAACTTGAACAACGCCTGTGTACAACACCGAAATTCCACCAATCTCATGAAATTCAGAGACGCCCAATTAGTGATCAAAGAAACTAATTTCCGCAGACACAAGTGCCTCGAATCAGCACTGATCGCTGTTTCGAATACAATTAAACAAAACAACGGCAGCTTCACCATCTCCAAAGTCTTAGCAAGAATCCTCCTGAAAACAGTAAACCCTGCCATCACATAGTCTCTCCTGTTATACTACACAAAGCACATTACTGAAACAAGCTGCCTCTTACCACTCTGTATTTGTCCTTTATATCCTATTATATCCTTTTACTCATGTACGAATTAATTGCTCTACCATATTGTATTACTTTTGTCACTACTACTACTACTACTACCACCACTAGTGAACATCGAAATGGTACCTCACTAGTATTGCACCTCACTCTGAGCCTTTATATACCCTCTGTGTCCATGTATTGTTTGTAATGGCTTGATAACCTGGAGAGCGAAACGTTGCCACAATAAAATGACACATTAGTTGCACTTGTGTCCTTTTACTTTACATAAAAATAAGACTTAAGACTGCTATGTACATAGATAACACCATAATAAATCTAATTTGGATGGATCACAGTTGATCAATCAGCCATCACATATCAGGCGTTAGAGAGTAATTCTCATAGTACAAGTCCAAGTCCAATTTGCGTGTAGTCCCATCTTGCTACATACAATAATATGCGTATCATCTACACATAATACTATAACACACTGGACAAGTAACTGTCCATCACTTCCAATCAATATACTGCCCTACCCTCACTCTGCACAGTGAAGTAGGCAAACCCCCCCCCTTGAATACCTTATCCATCATTCACTACTACCTTGAAGGAACATGAGTACTATATGAATAGTGTATAGTCCATGACACACAAAAAACTGGCCAGCTCCACAGGTGCTAGCACCCTTGATCCATACATTATTCACTCACGCATCACTCATCCAACACACACGCAAACATTTGTTGTCATCTATTACCAGGGAGGCGACCCTGTTTTCACCCATGACTTCCCTGCCCCAGCAACACTTTCCAATCGTACCCTCCCCTCCCTTGTATATTACAAGTCTAATAAAATCTGTAACGTAAGTTGCCTATATCCCTCTGAAAAATCCCTCACCCACCTCCTCCCATAAATTTCCTTATTTCTACATACCGTTTTATAGAACGGTACCGCTAACACCCTCCTCTTCACCTCACTAACCCGTTTCCCCCGCAATCCCCACACTATATATATATAATCTGCCATAATTTACCCCACACCTCTGATTACACTTTCCTCCCAACCCCCCACGTCGAGACTTAATGCTCTCAATACAGAAATTCCTTGACCTCCTATTCTATTAATCACCCTATTTAACCACCGCTTGATACTCCTCAGTCCGTCACAAAAATATACTACATGAAAACCCGACTCCTCCCCACCACACGTCCCGCACTCCCCCCCCGTCAACGACTCGTCTCTCCCGTAGAACCACACCCGACGGTAAAATGCCGTGCAGAAAACGATACATTACATCCCGAACACGAGGTTGCAACCTCATCCTACTCAACCTATTCCATATACTTCCCCATGCATACATGGGGAAAATTCCCTCTACAGGCGCTACAACCCTCCCGGCTAACAATCTACATAACCTACCTATTTTAACCTTAGCTGGCTCTCGATCCCACGCCCTCAAAACAGTTTCACACTCATGCAACTCAACTCCTGTATACATCCGTTGCAATCTGTTATGGATCCTGGCCAAACCCCCCCACCCACACTTTCCCTCATCACCTCCCTTTTAATGAAGACACATTTGACCCTCCGCTTAAGTCCAGCAATCCCATTACCACGTCCCTTTTAATCCAATCACAGCTCGAACCCCACAAGAATTTAAAAACCTTCCTAAGTATGTTCGTTGTTGCTGGCCCAGTTAATGAGAACACGGCTGCCACGTGCCATACTTTGCTATACAATAAGATATTAATAACAATGGCACGCTGCACAAGGGTTAAATGATAAGGTCGCAATGCACCCAAGCGTCCCTGAATCCTGTCTACCATCCTAATCGAGTTTTCCATGCGTGCCACTGTTAGATCGTCTCCATAAATAAGACCGCAAATTTTTAACGAATTCACCTGCCTCCTCACAACTGCACTACCCCAATCAACCCTTCCTGCCCAAGCTCCTAACCCCATGACCATGGATTTATCTGAATTTACCCTCATACCAGTTGCCCCTGTGAACATTCATACTACCCCATCTAATGTGTCCATTGACATCCCCTCCCTGATCAGAACAGTTGTATCATCCACATACCCAATTAAAATTGGCCAAACCCTCGCAACCTCACACCCTGGTCCCTCTACGTGACACATACTCTGCTCCACCAATCTATAAAAGAGGTCCTGTACGCACGCAAACAATAATTGTGACATAGGACACCCCTGTCTAAGTCCCCTACCCATTACAATCTTCCCACCCAATCGACCATTAATCTGTACCCTCGCCATTGCACCTCCATTCAACGCCTCAACCCAACCCACTATTTCTTCCCCAAACCCCTGACCCCTGAGGATGGCTTTCAATGCTTTCCGATCCACTCTATCGTATGCCCCTTGCCAATCGAGTGCCACCAAACATCCCCCCTCCCCCCCTTTTGCCTCCACGAAATCCCTAAGTAACCCATGCCCCTCCACCATAGACCTCCCTGGCAAACCAAACTGAGTTTTTGATACTACCTGCCCCACCACACACTTGACCCGATTTCCCAAAATCTTCGCAAACAATTTGTAATCTGCGAATAACGAGATCGCCCGGTAATCCCGAAGCGTATGCTGCCCCTTACCCTTCGGTACCAATACAACGACAGCCGTTGCCTGCTTCTCACCCAGCTCACCTCTCTCCTTCATGCAATTTAATAATCTAACCACAAAATGTCTCATTAATTCCCAATGCTGCTGATAAAACTCTGCCGGGAGTCCATCAATTCCCAGTGCTTTGCCCTTTCGCATTCCACTTAAGGCCCTCCATATTTCCCCCTCAGTTATTTCCCCACCCAGTGCTTCCCTATCACTGTTACCCAACTGACATACCACACTCCCACACACCTGTTCTAAAACCCCATCCCCTACCCCTTCTCGTTGCCAGTACTTCTCATACCACTTATCAGCAAACGCCCCCATTCCTTCCGTAGCTTGTATGACCTGCCCCTCCCTGTACCCTCCTATCGACTCATGAACCTCCAACCATGGTATAGTCATTGCCTGCTGTCTTTGTTTCTGCCTATGCAATATGCACGATGAAGGTCTATCGCCCCATAACACCTCTTCCACCCCCGCCTGTACCCGCACCGCTTGGAACCTCTCATCCTGTACCTCATGCAGCTTCCCTTTAATTGCCATAATATCATCCATTGGATAAGTGCCCGCCACCGTCCCCCTTGCATAACAACCCCATAACCTATCCTCCAAATAGTTGGCAAGCCCATATTTTAAAGAATTGATACGTTTCCCTTCCTTTACGTAATATTGCTTAATCCGTTTTTTAGCCACACCATCCCACCACATCACCACATCCTCTACCCCATTTACCTCTGCACGTAACCCCTCCCACAGCGTTGCAAATACCTCTATCCCCTCCTCATCGCCTAACACACTTGTATTTAACTTCCAATAACCCCTAGATATACCTGCTAGTGACTCCCACCCCACCTCTGCTACTACCGCCCGATGATCCGAATAAGCTACTTCTATTGTACGGAAAAATGTCAACCATACCCCTTGAGATATATCCAACCTAGCCGCATAACCCTGTCTTACAAAAGTGTGCTCTACCTCCCACGCCCCTCCTCCAACCGCATCCCGCAACTGAATATCCCTCAAAAGATCTCGCAAGGCCGCCGACACGTGCCCCGCCCCTTTTGGTTCCACGTCAGCCCTTCTAATAACGCAGTTCCAGTTCCCACCAACGATGGCCACCGCAGGTAAACCAAGTAAGAAGAAAACTAGTTCTTCACATACAAAATCCCTTTTTATCCTCACATCATTTTCTGCTGGTGCATACACACTTACAAAGGATACCCTCTGCCCCATCCACCATCCATCCACGTGCAATACTCTTCCCCCCCTCCCCCCTCACTTCTTAGCAACACAAACGGGCTCGCCTCCCTGATCAATATACCCACACCACCTTTCAGACGTACAGATGGCAGAGTCATGACCCGAAACCCCTCCACCTCTTCCCTCCTTGAAATTGTGTCCTTGCAGGAACACTACATCCAACCTATATTTATACAGAAACATTCGAAACCATTCCCTCTTCACACTATTACACAGTCCATTTACGTTCACAGTCATACACCTAAGGCCTCTTTATAGTTTCCAACCCTTCCTCCTATCTTCATTCATCACAGGGCCTCCTGCCCCAGAGCCAGCACAAGGCTTCACACCATCAACCCCCCCCCTTTTTTTTGCGATGCCTCTTATCGTGACTACCTCGACAGTGCTCTTCCTTCCTCCCAGACCTCTGCGCCGGCGTCAGGACATCATCTGAGTCTGACGCCACCGCTCTCTTCCTCGTGATGCCCTCCACATCCATGTTATCTAATGAGGTTCCCTCATGATGTACCTCAACCTCCACCACGCCTCGTTCCACAGCACATGGCGACAACTCACGCTTACTAGTTGGCCCATCAACCCTGCTATGGCTTTTATCATTACATTCCTCTACAGGCAACGCCGTGCCTCTCACCAGCTCAGGAACAACATCCTCTGCAGGCTCTTCCTCCAGAGCCTGCACCTCCTCCTGCACTTGCACTTCTGTACTTTTCCCTTGCCTAGTAACAGATCCTTTTACGTCACAGCTTACCTCACACACGCCATTCTCCTCTTTGGAATCCTCCACCTCTTCACTCCACAAGCGCCCAAGCCCTTGCTTTCGCGTGGGGCTGTCAACAACAGCTATCACGCTGGTAACTGGTGCTTCACCAGTTTGTGCAGGCGCCCTCCTCAGCTTCACACACGCTGCCGCCATATGGTCGTACACCCCACATATTCTGCACATACGTCTCTGTCCGGCATACGATACCATAACTTGCGTCCTGAAGTCCTTCAACACGACGTAGGACGGTATGGGATGTCTCAGAGTCATCTTCAGGGAAAAGGTTCCCTCCAGACTGCCCATGTAAGCACCTGCCGTCCACTTGCCCTGTTGTGCCAGATGTACGGTCCCATATGCCTCAAAAACATCCCTGATGTCAGCCTCATCTGCCTCAAATGGGACAATACGAATCTTAACCCACGTAAAGTGGTGAGATACGTCGATCAAACGCACCTTCACAGCTGGAGTAGCGTCAAGACTCACGTCTTGGAATCTCGTCACCAAAGACTTGTACACGGACGTGGAATTCAGTTTGACGAAGATTCTGTAAGACCCATTCAGGGCTACACCATACACCTCATCGTCCTGGATTCCATAGGTCTCCCTAATGATTGTTGGGAGTAATACCTGCGCTGAAGAGGGTGAAATCGCCCCACAAAGCAGCTCAATACCAATGGTATTTATGCGCCTCCCCACACTCAGCGCAATGTTGGTACAAGGTAGCTCGCCTGAAAACAGCAGAGGGGTGCAGAGCACAACCGCACTCTACCGTGGTCAGGCAGCGAATGGGCGGGTAGTGATGTGATTACTAACTATACCACGGGCGGGTAGTGATGTGATTACTAACTATACCACGGGCGGGTAGTGATTTGATTACTCTCAGTTATCTAAGGTATTTTCAGATATCCTACATAGAACTAACTCTGTGCTCAAGGATGAACAAACCATCACTGTTGTTACTAAAATGGAAATGTACCAAGTACCTTAGCAATTAAGGTCTGTGATAATGTTGGCAAAACGTCTGAAAGTTAACATCACTGAACCATCCACTTATGGTTCTCCAGTAATAATCTCCATAATTCATACAGAACTGTTCTTCTGTCTATGAATTATTGATGACCTTCATAAATTAACTATCATTACTTCTCAGAAGTGAATATAATTCAGAAGCAACATTAAATTATTTTACATGCTGATTCTAAGCAGTATAATACTTTTTTTGATTCATTGAGGTCGAGAAACAAATGTACTGCTTGGTACTTAAAGCACTTAAAGACCTTTCAAACATATCACCTTATTTTGAAATATTTATATGAATCCTTCTTGAAAAGAGCTTAGGCGTTTCCTCTGTTTTTTTTTTCCGAGACGACAATCCCATGAATTAAACGCGAAGCTGCGTAAGTGTTTTCTTGCATACAGCCAAATAGATACCTAGATTTCGTCATATCTGACAACTTGTATCCATTGTCTAATTAGACTAGAGCTTAAGTCAACTGTAATGTATTCGCAGAACATAAATCATTAGAACTTTTTTACCAACTGCCAACTTATATCACAAGTTTGTACCCAACTTATCTACTTTTCTGATGAAACTTATTTGTCATAAATTTTTATTTTATCTGATAAGTCAATGAAACATTTCAGCCACATTAATTCATTTTTTTAATCATCCCAATATTAGACAGTATTGTCTACATATATTTGTATTTAGCAGAGGACTGGTCACAGTACGTTGACAGTATCATGATGTTCCTTTTCCTGTAATTTTAAGAATCCAATAGCAGGTTAAGATGGATCCTGGCAATACAAGAGTTTAAGTTCTAGGTTCTATACATTGTGAGTGTTACAAATTACTTTTATGATTGACTAAATCGATCCTCAGCTGGCGAAGTTCCTTAGAAAGATGACAGAAACCTCTTCCTTTGGTTGGGCTTTTAGAGTTCCCCGAGTTTAAGAACTGGTTAAGGGGAGAGGGTAGATAATGGTTCGTGTGACTCTAGTCCATTTGTTGGGTTTAAAGTTCTGCCAAAAGAAGCCGTTTGTGGCGCCATCTACCGAGGGAATTAATTTCTATGATCCGTCATCTGCCATCTCCTCTTATGGGGTTTCTCTTTACTGCTTCTCACGTTTTCTTTCCTCAGAGGTAACAACTGATATCTCTTCACTTCTTATTTTAGCGTTTGGTTATTATAATGTTCTGAAGACTCCAAGTGGACTTCCTTTCAGTGTTAAGTATTGTCTTATGCCTTAGCCTTTAACTTCATGTATTTTACGCTTTTGTTTACTCCCAGTCTTCAGTTCATGTCATGATCCCCGTGAAGAAAGGTGGATAGAACAGGATTTGTGTAGTTTAATTTATCTGCCTTGATAACTACAAGGCTGTCAACAATGTGTGATCTGGAGTGATTTCTACACAGCTTCTCTGATTTCACAAAGGTGTCTTAATATTCACATAACTTATCAACGGTCTGCTGGTGAACTGCGTATGACACTCAGGTTTCTGAGTGTCATCCTTCACAAACTCATCAGTTTATGTGACATCGAAGCACTTTTGACAGTGGCGCCTCATTTATATTAGTTACACCATCTTGTGGAGGACATTAACAATTAACCCTGAGATGTGTCCCCACACATCTCTACACAAATGCACTTGCACCTCTGTTTGACGATTAATTAAGTTATTTTCATATTTAGTTTTGCTTAGTCAGTTTTTTAACTATATTTATTTAAAAAAAGAATTAAACTTCTGCATTGTAATTTTACTCTTCATTTTTTTTTTATTGTCGGTTACAGTTTTATTTCTCAATTATATTTTCAACAGGAAATCCTACAACACTTTCCCTTGACAATCTTAAACTCAGTGACGTGTGAATTTGAAAACCATCTGAGCGTTAAACCCGCCTTAGGGGACATACACGAAATTGTTAGTTATTTATAGCCCTATAGGCAAGGAAAATTAACATGGCGTGGCACATAGATCCAGCTACAATGCCTACTCAATAATACAGATTGAATACTGAAATAATGGAAGGGTGAGGGAGGGAGAGGGCAGGTGATATATTAGGATGTTACCAAGTCTCCGCCCTACACCTTAGTATCAATATTGTCATTCTCTATAGGCCTACAAACTTGGCACCATAAGTGCCAGGCGCTATTAGAGACCTGTAGTTGGCAGTAGCTGAATGGTAGCGTGGGGGTTAAGTTCTCGCGAGTGAAGGGAGCGCAGAATAAAAGCTGATATTAACACACAACTCTTAGCCGGTGCCAATATTAGTGACTTATTAATGGTATTTGGAAGGAGTGGACATCTGGACATCTTCATGACGAAGAATAACTCTGCAGAACGCCACAAGAGGTAAGCCATAACAGTATCCCAAGGTGTTAGGATTTGTGCAAATCTGTATTGTAAGTAAACTTGGTAACAGTGAGAGTAAGATGAATGAGCTTCATGACAATTAAGGCAAGAGGGAGGTAGACTACAAA
This sequence comes from Cherax quadricarinatus, assembly GCF_038502225.1. NCBI lineage: Eukaryota > Metazoa > Arthropoda > Malacostraca > Decapoda > Parastacidae > Cherax > Cherax quadricarinatus. The sequence goes on along the minus strand of NW_027195879.1, from coordinate 6,205 downwards.
ATGTATTGGTGTGATCGCCGGCACCACAGACTGGGCATTCGGCCATGGACCTGCAATATTTCGCTGGATGACCAAAACGCTAGCAATTTCTACACTGTTGCAGTATAGGAATCACCTTACAGTATTCTGCAATATAAACTGAGGACGGAAGTTCACTGCAGTAAAAAGTTAAGCAAACTACTTTGCTAGGGTATCGTCTCTGCTAGCAGGCAGGGAGGATGTAAGTGTCTACTTTGAGGACTGGGAGGTCTTGGAGCTCAAGCTGCTCCAAAATGTCATCACATGTCTGGAAATTCTGTTGGACAATGGTATGAGATAGAATGACAGTACCATTACAAGAATTGAGAGAATAATGTTTTTCAATAACTACTGGAATAGCATCTATTTTTGTAAGGAGAGAAAGATCACGATCTTGACTAGCATTCTGAACTGTGACAATGCGTGTACCGTTCATGAGAGCATGAAACGATACATCTCAACCAGCATGGTGTAGGAGCACCTTGCCAATACTATGATCAGAAAGATAAGCAAGAGAAGGAGTTGGTCGCAGAGTAAAAAAAACTTAGTTCATTGTGTATTTTGAAACATTGTGTGTATGGGGAGATAGTGTTATGCCGGTCTTCTCTGGGCATAATGAGAAGGAATCAAAGAAGTATCATCAGCTAATGGTCTTGGGCATTTAGGTGTGGGACCGGAGATGGTTGGAGATGGGACGGGAGGGCGATCCAAAAAATCGCCACACTGTAGGAGGAGAAGGTGGAAGCATTGTCAAAGAAGTGCGGAGGTCAGATGTATCAAAGTAGTCAGGCAGAACCCTGATATCTGGAGTGGGTGACTACACGGCACCAGCAGGAGGAACAGGGGTATTAGAAATGTCAGAAGAGTGGTCAAATGATGAGGCAGGGTGAGAACAGTGTGCGGTATCAGGAAGGAGGTTCATGGACTGTGAACTCCATGGGTATGTCACTTATTTCTTTTTGTTTTTTAGGGAAAAAAGAAAAAAGGGGGAGTGAAATGGAGCAATAACTCCTAGGAGGAAGGAAAGGGCCATATATCCCTCTCCGTGCCCAAGAGGAACCCAGCACTGCAAGTAGTGCAGATGTGGCGTGGAATCCATGGCTTACCCTACCCTTCATGCCAGTCAACTAGCAATCTGGGATAGTAACCTCACATCTGCCGAGCCACCTCGGTGGACAGAAGAGAGGGTGGCTGGACACCTGCCACAATGCATACCTCCTTCGTCCACCACCCACTAGAATCCGAAAGGTAGCCTCTAGAGATACACCCATCACCCAAAAGACACGCAATGCCAATCCCCAGGTGACTGGAGAAGGACATCTGCAGGTGATCCAGATTCCACGGGAATCTACACCACTGCCAAGGGCCCCAACAGAATTGGTTGGACAATGGTACCCTTCCTCCTACCTAGGAACTAGAATGCCAGTGGGGAGAATCAAAATGACCGAAAACAGTAAGGGGGACAGGGAAAGGATGGAGAGGGGAGGAGGAAAGGGAAAGTGGGATTTGGGAGAAATTAGATTCGGTCTGAGGAAGGAAATAAAAAGGTCTAATTCCTCAGACCAAGAGCCTCTTCACCGCACTAAGGAGGCACCCCTTGAAGAGAAGGAAATGGTTGAGAGTAAGGAAGAAACCAGAAATGCAACATCTGAAATAGATAATGCCCAAGAATTAGAGAGATACAAAAAACAGATTGTATACCACTTACTCAAGTGGATACGGGCTGCAGTGTAATGCAGCAAAGTCTGAACAAAGAGCTGATGGTATAGAATACCGTTGCATATAAAAAGCACTTAAATTAAAGGATCCATCGGGAAAAGGATCCGATAAATACAATAAAACAAAGCCCGGGATGGGATGGATAACAACAGGGCACAAACGGGAAAACTGGGAGAGCAACATCTGAAGCTCACCCCAGTTACCTCTGAGGCCACGGTTATTCCACTGTAAATAAGCCATGATTTGCGAAGAGAAAGATACCAGAAATCTAAAGGTAGAGGTATCTACTGACTAGAAGGGTTAGAAAAGTCCACATGTGGAGGCAGCGGAAAACGCACAAGCAGTGAAGGATTGGGATGATGCAAAAACAGAAGTTGTACAGACGGAGAACAGTGATGAGGAGGAACAGGAGGTGGATCAGACATCACCAATGGTCCAGTCTCCTCAAGATATATTCGGAAATAGCTTGCAGTATTTCAGAGGACAATATGTTGCATATGGGACAGTACTGGAGATGAAAGGAGGGTGAAAAAAGACTGGGGCGACGATGGACTGTACCAAAGGAAAGGGGTATGAAAGAGTAGAGGGAACTGGAGAAGAAGCTTGGGAGGAGACAGGAGAGGATGGAAGCTTACAGCAGTCAAAAGTTAAGCAAGCTACATTGCAAGGATATCGTCTCCAAATGCAGGCAGGGAAAACATAAGTGTCTACTTTGAGGATTGGGAGGTCTTGAAGCTCAATCTGTTTCAGAATGTCATCATCACATGTCTGGAAATGAGGTAGAATGACAGTACCACTATAAGAATTGAAAGAATGATGTTTTTAAATAGTTACAAGAGAGAAAGACCGTGAGCTTGGATAGCATTCTGGACCATGATGATGCGTGTACCACTCTTTTGAGCATGAAAGGATATATCTCGACCAACATAACATAGGAGCACCTTGAAAATACTATGATCGTAAAGATAGTCAGGAGAAGAAGTCTGTTGCAGAGTAAAAAACTCAGTTCAACGTGTATTGTAAAACATAGTGTGTAAGGGGGGAATGTCGTGCCAGTCTTTTTCTGGGCAGAATGAGAAGGAAGCGAAGGAGCATGATCAGGTAATGACTTTGGGCATTTAAGAGTGGGATCGGAGTTGGTCTTACATGAGACAGGTGGGTGATCTGAAAAGCACAGCACCATAGAGGAAGAATCCGGAAGCATTGATATACCCCATGTCCATATCACACTGTGTAAAAACTCTATGCACATAAAGGGACCCAAAATTTGGAATTCATTACCAGAAAATACTAAATTAACCTGGTCTGAAAACAAATTTAAGACTTCTAAAAAACCACTTACTCGCCCTGGACTAAATAATCAATAGTCAATATTTAACTTTACCAACAAATCTCCAAATTAAATCTTAAAACTTCAAGACTACATATAGTAAACCTATCATCTCCTTATGTTATACATTGTAATGCGACAAGTTTGTACCACTATAATGCTTCAAAATCGAAATGTTCAAATTTCATTGTTTAAAATACTCAATTGTACTTCACATTGTAAACTGTTTATGGTAATTTTTACCACTGACTCTATCATTGCTTAGTTAATTTTAAGTTAATTTTAAGCCTGCCCATAATGCTCTGCATACAAGGGGCTTTTGGCATGTGCACTCAACTACTATAATTCCTTGTACAACTATGTATCATGTCCAAATAAATAAAAATAGGAAAAAAAATGGTGAAAGAAGTGCAGAGGTCAGATGTATCAAAGGAGTCAGGTGGAACTCTGGTACCTGGAGTGGATGAAGAAATGCCACCAGCAGGAGGTACAGAGGCATGAGAAATGTCAGAACGAGGTAGGGTCAGAACAAGTTATGGTAGCAGAAAGCTGACTTGGGGGAGCTGTTTCATGGACTTGGGATTCTATGGTTATGGCACTTATTTCTTTTCAATATTTTTTTAGAAAAAAGGAAAGATGAAAAGAAAGAAAAGAATAAAAAAAAAGGGGGAGCGTGGAGGGACAGATCTTAGAATGAAGTGCTGTAAATCCCCCTCTGCACCCAAGAGGACACCAGTACCGCAAGTAGTGCAGATGTGGCATGAAACCCCTGCCATCCCCTACCCTTCAAGCCAGTAAACCAACAATCTGGGATAGCAACATCACATCCACCGAGCCACCTCTGTGGACAAAAGAGAGGGTGGCCGGGTACCCGCCACAAAGTATACATCTTTCGGCTATCACTCCCTGGAATCTGAGATATCCCTGTCTCCCGAAAGACGCCCAAAGCCCCCCCTCGGGAGAGTGGAGAGGGAGTGGGACAACCCCAGTTGATCCAGATTCCATTTTAAACTACACCACTACCATGGACGTCAACAGAATGGGATGAACCACAGAATGCTTCCTCCTACCTAGGAACTAGAATGCCTGTGGGAAGAATCCCAAAGGCTGAAAATAAAAATGGGGTATTGAACGGATTAGGGAGAAGGGAAAATGGGGGGATGGAGACGATAGAGTAAGGAAGGTGGGATTGGGGGGTAATTAGATTCTGTCTGAGGGTAGTTTATGTAAATTGTAAACAAAAAGGGACCCAACATTGACTCCTGTGAAACATTGCTAGTGACGTGCCCCCATTCTGATTTCTCCCCATTTATGTTCACTCTCTGCTGCCTATTTGACAACCATGACTCTACCCAAAAAAAAAAAAAAAATTCTCCTCCTATTCCGAGTGCCGTAAGTTTCCTCAGTAGCTTCTAATGCGGAACTCTATTGAAAGCCTTACTGAAGTCCATATACACAATATCATATTCGATACCATGACCTACCTCCTCAAATACCTAAATGAAAAAAGTTAGTAAATTCGTAAGACAGGAACGCCCCTTTGTAAAACCGTGTTGAGATTCATTAATCAGACTATGCCTTTCAAGATAGCTACGAATTACCTTGGCAATTATTGATTCCAGAAATTTACCCACTATGGAGGTAAGGCTTATTGGTCTATAGTTCGAAGCTAAGGACCTGTCACCTGCCTTGTAAATAGGTATTACATTTGCCATCTTCCACTTGTCAGGCACTATGCCAGTTTGAAGTATTATGGTGTGGATGACTAGACTCATCCACACCATCGTGTGTCCTTGGGTAGCGAGTACAACATCCACTTCTGCTGGATACACTACTCTTAGGATCGTATGGTCCAGTGGATTAGGGCGTCATGTGTTTTCGCCCACCATAAGGCAGGCCAAAGCAGCGATCCAGAGAGGAAATGCCTGCAGCATTTCGAGCACGTGGCCACAGCCGGGGAGCTGGACGAAGTATTCAAGATGTAGCTCTGAGTTGTTATCTAGGTTGTTTTACTTTCCATTGTATTTTTGGGAATGTTTTTGTCGATGTATTTTGTATTTAAATAAAATGTATATTAAATATAGGGGATGGCAGAAGAAAATTCTCAAACAGCTTCAAGGAGAATATTGAGTTTTCCCTGAAAAAAGTTTATTCTTTTCTCTGAGGATGAGGGCCCTCGGGACAGTTCTAGAGGTGGTACCTACTTATACATACATATATATATATATATATATATATATATATATATATATATATATATATATATATATATATATATATTTATATATATATATATATATATATATATGCAAAAAACCACTCTGAAACAATAGAGAAATTCCAAGCGCTTTCCTGACTACTCACATTATCAATTATCATAGTTCCTTGATAATGTGAGTAGTCACGAAAGCGCTTGGAATTTCTCTATTCTTTCAGAGTGGTTGTTTTGCACATATATATATATATATATATATATATATATATATATATATATATATATATATGTATATATAAATATGTCGTGCCGAATAGGCAGAACTTGCCATCTTGGCTTAAATAGCAGCGTTCATCTTGCCATATAGGACAAGTGAAAATTTGTGTATGCAATAATTTCGCCAAAATCATTCTGAACCTAACGAAACAAATATATTTCATTGTGTTTGTTTAGTATTAAATTATTGTAAACAAATCTAAAATATATTTAGTTGGGTTAGGCTAAAATAAATTGTTCTTGTTATAATAAGGTTAGGTAAGTTTTCTAAGTTCCTTTTGGTGCAAAATTATAAATTTTTACATCAAAATTAATGAAAAAAATATATCTTTAAACTTATAAGAGAAAATTTTAGAAAGGACGTAATTTTAAATGAGTTCTTGCTAATTGACCAGTTTTACATATTCGGCACGACATATATATATATATATATATATATATATATATATATATATATATATATATATATATATATATATATATATATATATATATATATATATACATATATGAAGCGAAACAGAATGACTTCAAGAGTGTATCAGTCTGTAGTGGAAGGAAGGCGGGGTAGGGGTCGGCCTAGGAAAGGTTGGAGGGAGGGGGTAAAGGAGGTTTTGTGTTCGAGGGCCTTGGACTTCCACCAGGCA